>NC_057801.1:192119079-192257162 GCF_018294505.1 Triticum aestivum
CGCCGAGGTTCGTCACCGCCTCGATCCGCGTGCCGCCAGTTTTTTTTTAAAAACCGGGCGGTTTTATTACGGTTGTTTTTTGGTTTTTTTAGTTTCGTTTTTATTTAGTTTTCGTTTTCTTCGGTTTAGGTTAATTAGCGGACGTTCGTCCGTAAGTTCGTTTAACGAACGCTTTCGTCAGATCCGTTTAGTTAACGAACGTTCGTTCGTTAACCCGTTCGTCGTTTTTTTCTTTTTCTCGGATTTAATCCGTGATTTTTCTGATGGCGATTCCTGATCCGATTTTCGTTTTAGTATAACTTTTCGCTCGTTTATCGGAATCAGGCGATTCAAGCGCCTGGAGTTTCGTCTCGAAACCCTTTTGCCGAATAATCTACTTAAACAAGTTTTTTCTTCTGTAAAATTTGACTTAGATCCAGATTAGTAGAACGAAGCTGTTTCTTTCGCCGTTTGACTTTCGTTGCTTTGTTTGATTTGTTTCTTTTTGCAAACCGGAGTTCTTAAGTTGAACATTCTGGTTGGATCTTTTATTCGAGTTTTACCTGTGCATTAGATGAGTACTTATTGTATGCTTGTTTGATTGTCTGCGATAGAATACCCGGAGTGCGCCGCCTATTACTTCGAGTCTCTAGGTTTCGCGGATCATCAGCAAGGCAAGTAACACTTGATCATACCTTTCTACTACCCAATTTTTATGCATTAGATCTATCCTCCAGACAATTGCATGATTAGGATCTAATTAAATTGTGGGATGGGAATGTCGTTGAGGTAATACCTATTACCTGTTTTATTATCAAACCTTTGGGAGTTACTTCTACGTTTGCTTATTATGCCATGCTATGCTAGTAGACGTGGATTGGGTGAGTGTATCCATGACAGATGTGAGATTGTTAATTAATGGTTTATTTAAGGTGGCAACTTAAACACACATCTGGGTGGATTGAGGCACCTGTTTTTTAGCAGGACTTGCTTGTATTTCTTCAGACCGCCACCTGGGCTCAAAGGGATCATGAGATTATTCAAACTAGAAACTTACGTGTGCAGCCACAAGCCATTATGGGCTCTGGCATAGTTGACTAAGTTGTGCAAACTCTTACGGGTAGACTAGCAGATGTAGGGGAAAGTAGGTGTACCGGTCTACCCACATGTAAGGTGCTAGTGCATCCGAAAGACTATGTCTCGGTCATCCGTTTCTCAAACATCATGTAGTGCGAGGAATCAAACGGAGGAGATCGAGTCTTGTGGGGAAAAGTGCGCAAACCTCTGCAGAGTGTATAAACTAATCATGGTTAGTCGTGTCCCCGGTTATGGACGTTTTGAGTATCTAGTACTTGATTATCCTGTGAATCTCATCATGTTACTTCTAATTTAATATTGTTGGGTTTAATGAGTACTTTTTAATTGGGATTGAGAATGCTGTCAACCATTCTCAATGTTTACCAACCACCATGATAGTTAAATAAATTTATTCCTTTGCAGTAGGGAAAAATTGGCTTTATGCAAAACTGCAACCATAGAGCTTTACCACCAGCCAAATATGCATGTAGTATAGCCTATCTCCATTGTTATTCTTTATGTGTTACATTGCCAGCATATTCCATGTGCTGACCGGTTTTCGGGCTGCAACGTTTCATGTTGCAGACTTTTCAGACGACGAGTAAGGTGCTTTTAGGTTGTGGTTCTATACTCAGTGATGCCATTGGAGTTGATGGACTCGCTTATCTTCCAAGCCTTCCGCTGTTATCATTTTTAGATGGCCTTAAGCCATATTTATTTCAATAAGTTCTCTTTTGAGACATTCGATGTAATAAGTGTGTGATTGCTACTCTGTTATAAATCCTCCAAGTACTGTGTGGTGTCAGCATTACTGATCCAGGGATGACACTGAGCACAGAGATCAGACTGTTTGAGGTCTGGTCGCTACACCCTTTGACCGTTTGACCGTCAGTTTGAAAACTTCAGAACTAATTCATACTAAATCAGAAAAATGCAAATAAGATACCAAAATGTTCAAAAAAACATCACCTATATGTTAGTGTCATTTGCATTCATGAAAAAAGTGTTGAAAAGTGCACATCTGAGTTTTAGCTCTTTTGATACCACCATGAATAGTAAACTCTCAAAAAGTTCAAAAAAATTCAAAAAAAGTTTGGTGGCAAAGAATGACAAATGTTTTAAGTGCCTGCCAAGTTTCATCAGGGAATAACATTCGTGGGTGCCGCGGCAAAAAAAACAATCAGCTCTCCGAAATAGATTATTTTTTTGCCACGACTTCCACGAATGGCGTTCCCTAATGAAACTTGGCAAGCACTTAGAACATTTGTTGTTCTTTGCCACCATATTTTTTTTTTTGAATTTTTTGAATTTTTTTAGAGTTTACTATTCATGGTGGTATCAAAAGAGCTAAAACTCATATGTGCACTTTTCAACACTTTTTTCATGAATGCAAATGACACTGACATATAGGTGATATTTTTCTTAACATTTTGGTATCTTATTTGCATTTTTCTGATTTAGTATGAATTAGTTATGAAGTTTTCAAACTGACGGTCAAACGGTCAAAGGGCAAAAGCATAAGAGGGGCAAAGTGACTTGGACAGAACCGGTGACTTTTGGGAATTAGGAGCAAAACAGACGAGTGGGAGACAACTAGGGGCATAAATCTAATTATCCCATTACTATACATTCACGTCGATCCATTAGGGCTATTTTGGTTCAACGGAAAAACGTCGATCCACTGGTTGTTACCATCACTCTAAATTTCTGCATGCTCTCCTTACATAATCTCAGCATATTTTTTCGTATGCATGTCAGATATTGTACACAGTCATGCTGAACATGTAGAGAAAAAGAGAAGAGTTTTGCGCGGCAATACAATGTCATGCAGACATCGCTTCATGGTGGGTTCAATGGCAAACCCTCCCCACCCCTCTCTAGATTGTAATCCAGAGGAAGATATCTGTTCTGAGGCGTATTCAGACGCCGCTGAACACTCCTATTTACCCCCCAAGATGTTTGCTCTACCTTGGCATGATGATGTTAGTCATATCATGCATATGTTGCCTTGCAGTGCCTACTTTTGACATCATATATGTCATCTGCTTAGTTTAGACATGTTCTGTAATGCCACCTGTTTAGTTTCTATATCATATATGGGAATTATGCAGTCTCATGTCTTTTAGCCAGCCATAATATATGTGAAATGTGCAATGCCATCCTGCTTAACCAGGCATCATATATTTGAATGATATCTTGCCCATCCTTTTCTTCATTACATTTCCATTTGTCGACAATGTTTGTACATTAAACTACTCTTCCTGTGAATTAGCCATTTGGGTGGGAGATGGAAAAATCTGGAGTGAAAACAAGGCCTTCAGAGCAGACAGTGCTACCTGTTGAAGCAGATCTCTTGTTGGATCCCGATAGCTCCTTAGAGATGGATTCAGAGACAGATGACCAGTCCTATTCCCCCACTGAGGTGTATGCTCTAACTTGGCACGGTTATACTGCTCATATCATGCATACGGTGTCTTGCATTGCATAGTTTAGACATCATATACACAATATTCAACACCATGATCTTAGTTCAGACATCATATCGAATGCCCTCTGTTTAGCATATAAATCATATATGTGAATTAAATGATGCGATCCTGATTACTTAGATAACATGTAGGTGAATTATGTCATGCGATCCTGTTTAGTTATTCATCATATCTTTGAATTATGTTATGCTATGCTATCCAGTTTAGATAGACATCATATATGTAAAATTGTGTCATGCTATCCGTTTTAGTTAAACAATATACATGTCAACTATTTCATGTCCTCTTTTTTCCACACTATCTATTGCATCTGTCTCTCATACAATGTCTGTAAATTCAACTATGTTTCCTGTTTATCAGCCATTTGAATTGGAGCGGGTGATGTCAGTATCTAGCGGAATAAAAACACGGTCTTCAAATAAAACAGTGCTACCTATTGGTGGAGATAGCACCCCGGTTGTACATGCACAAGAACCAGCCCTACCACACATAACCCAAACTCTCGCAGATAGTACCCCTACTGCGATGGACAGAGAACCAGCTTCACCCAATCTAACCCCAACCCCAGCCGATAGTAACCCAGTTTCTGTTGACACAGCACCATCTCCACCACAGAGCTCCCAAACAACAGCAGTTAGTAAGGCAGCTCCAGTGCCCAAAGGGCCAGTACTATCACGGCGAACCCCAACTCCACCAGTTAGTACGCCTATTCCTGTGGAGGAAGCACAACCAACCAGTCGTAGTTTAGCATCTATCGCATTTGATGTTGTTAAATCGTATGTGTGTATCTTCCAATCTTGGAAATACTATACTGAAGATGAAGGAAAATGCCAGTTGCAGGCGTTTGTCTAGGAGTTATGTGTAAGTAATGTTATTCATGGCAATTACTTTCCTTCGTCCCATACATCCTACCTCCATGATGGTTATAATACAACAAATTTTCCCATTTTTCTCTATAGAGAAGGACCGATTTGGAAACTCAGGATGAGGTAACCTGTGCTAATACCTCTGCTATCTTCAAGAATGCTTGGTGGCAGTATCAGAATTTCTTGAAGAAAATGTACTTCACCGGCAAAGAAACTCATCAAATTTCCTTATGTTCTCCTGAGACACATTTACTGGACGATGACTGGGAACGCCTTGTTCTGTACTGGTCCCGAACCAAGAATGTGGTAAGGTCTATGAGCTTATTTTCTATTTTAAGTATTTTATTCTTGCGTCTTACTGTACTCTGTTCATGTAGAACAAGTGCCTAAACCTGAAGAACAAATGTTCTAATTTAAGATTCCATTGCTATCATAGTTCAAAAAAGCGCTAGGTGTTAATTGTGCGTTTTGCCACCGCCTTGCGCTTTACTGACCAAAGCGCATGCTTATGCGCAGTTATGCACATATTATGCATAGTTATGCGCAATGCATTTTGCCAATGCCTAGAGCCTAGGCACGCTTAAGCGCTCGCTTTGGCGCGCCTTTTTTATCTATGATTGCTTTGCTCTTGTCTCACTGTATTTACTCATACAAACTTATTTTTAAATTGAAGGATCCAATCGAAACTCCAATGGCACAGCAGGTATGTTCACGCATGTTTCTTTAACAAGTTTGCTCTTATCAATAGCTCTGTTGATTTCAATTTCAATTGTGTATACAGTTGACTTTCATATAATGCACATTATTAGCATCAGAACGGAGCCAATAGTGTTGTTGTACATGTAGACCCGTGGTACCCATCTGAAATCTTGTTGTGCCGTGTAGTTTCCCACGCTTTGTATTCTTTCACTGCTGCTTTGTCTTGAACTGATATGATTTGAACCGTGTCTCTATTTTGATTTGGCAAGACAATGCAGTGACCATAGGACATAGATATATGTTTGTTTGATGCTTTTATTATGTACTAGTACTTGGCAATAGAAGACTTGGTAGTTTAATCCTGTCCACCTTACTAATGAACTGGTTCACCGAAATGAGTTTCATATACTAGTACATGCTAAACTTGTTATGTGTCTGCTTGTTTCTTCTTTTAGAATGCTGACAGAATATTGGGGAAGAGTGCCTTATTAAGAAATGGTAAAGCAAGTAATGCAGATAAGATTCAGGATAGTGACACATCCTTGTTGGTCTCCAACAAAGCTGATAAAACAGCTAAGGAAGACTATCTTGAAGACAGCGAGACAACCCCAAAGTCATGTCTTGGTTTAGTGTTCGAGTTACTGGCCACTATCGCATGCACAAGCTATTCGAACTCACTGTCTGAATCAGTTCGGTTTCTTGAGTCTCAACTACAAGCTGAAAGACATCGATCAGTTGTGATGCGACAAGAAGCGGAAGGACTGCGGAAGTCCCTGGAGCATTCAGATGCATACTTTCTGGTGCAACATCAAGCGTTGGAGGATTTTAGCGCCAAACAAGACAAATTTAATCAGCTTGCTAAGCTTATTGCCAGCATGGTGGATACCCAGGATAACGTTTCTTGAGCTCTTCTGAAGTTGTTTCAGTTATGCTCTTGTTTTGCTGCCGCGTTTATTTGCACTGGTGGCCAATTTTGACGCCCAAGTGTATGTAATATGCTGCTTTGTTCCCTATATTTGCATTGGTGGCGAACTTTGATGCCCAGTGGATGTAATATGTGTAATAGCGGTAATAGACTAGCCTTAATTGCTTGCTTATTTATTTCCTTATTGTCTTGTTTAGTTTTTTTGCTTGTAGTCACTACAGTTCTTTTTATGTGTTTTTCTAGTGGCCACAATAGCCTATTTTTGGTAACTAGGCCAAAATAATCATGGCAACACACGGACTGTTGTAACCATGGGCCTCCTACAGGCCGTATGATCCATGGGCCTTCGTTCGGCCGTAGGATCATTGGCCTTCTATACGGGCCGTAGGATCCATCGGCCTTCTATATGAGCCTTAGGGATCAATGGGCCTTCTACGGGCCGTAGGGTCCATGGGCCTTCTACGGGCCATACTATCCATGGGCCTCATACGGGCCGTAGGATCCATGGGCCTTCTACGGGGCGTATCATCATTTCGCCAATCATGGGTCGTACTATTCGTGGACCATAACGGGCCGTTAATAGGCCGTATTTGATAACTCTATGAAAACAACCCAAACGTTTTTTTTACATGAAAATGGCCCAACGTATTAAGGGTCCGCAAACGGGCCGACTGTAACGACGGGCTGAATTTGGCCCACAAGAAGAAAATGACAGTAACAGGCCGTATGTAACCGAATGCTGCAAATGAGCCCAATAATCAATGGGCCCTGAGAAGGCCGAAAGATAACTTGGGCTGGAAATGGCCCAATGGAATAACGGGTTGTTAATGGGTATAAAGTGATACACTGTTCATTACGGGCCAGTTTCACCACGGGCTGTTAATGGGCCAGGAGTTACAAAGGTCCTCATATGGGCCGAAAGAAGTCATGGGCCACACATGGGCCGGAAGTTAAAATGGGCTGAATCATATTGGACGGCCCAGATGATGCTACTGGGCCTAATTCGGATACGGCGTAACAGGCCCTGGGTTAGCGGGTTGTAAATGGGCTATATGCGAACAGGCCGTTAACAGGCTTTCCATGGGCCGGCCCGCCACCTTTTGACCAAGCCAAATGGGCCGGCCTTTTCACAGGAATGGGCCTCTGTTGGGCCATGCCACATGTCGCCGTATCATAGGCACCTTCGGTCCAATGAGCGGATGACATCTGTCCCAACGGTGGCCGACATGTGTTTCCTCCAGCCAATGATGATTTTACACGTGGAAAATCCCCATTGGTCGGGGCTGTTAACGGGTTATCGGATCCAAAACCTGACCCGATAGCTTAACGGCGTTCCGTTATGGTGGATGCCACGTGTCGGTCACCCTTGATGAAAGCAGTTCTGTGACGCGCGATTTATCGTCATGGAAGTGGACACTTCCGTGATGATAATTTTGGTAATGTCATGGAACACTTCTACAACAACACAGGTATGACTATCTTGATTCTGTCATAAATTTGACATGGATGTACATGCATGACAAAAAACGCAACCTACTATGACAAACACGTATCATCACGGAAGTGTATTTGTTTTGTAGTGTAAATATCCTTTTTGTGTGCATGGATTGTTCATAGAGCGACAGGAGGTAGTCAGTATCTTCCATGCTAAGCGGGTTATTCTCGTGATGAGTGTTTATTCACTCGTCCTTGCACGAGAGGGGCGGTAATAGGGATTCCAAGTCCCGAACTCAAATTGCAAATAGTTAAACAAAACTCCCCCGGGATTTTTGTTGGTATGGACGACACCCATTGTTTTGGACAAGCCGTGGAGTGTGATTGTTGGTGGAGGGGGAGTAAACTTTTACTTTTATCACTTGGGAACCGCCGCTAATGTGTTTAGCATGGAAGATACCGATAACTAATGGTCGCGAAGTAAACAATAAGGGTGCATTTCTCAAAATTTCATTTACCTCTGTTTTAAAAACTTGAGCTCTGGCACCGCTGCAAATCACTGCTTCTCTCTGCAAAGGGACTATCTATTTACTTTTATGTTGTGTCATCACCTTCTAAAATAAGCGCCAGAACCTGAGAGCACCGTTGTCATGCTCATGCATTGTGTGTTTCTAATGTTGGGTGCATCATGACTGGATCTTTTCTACCATGAATTACAATGTTTAGTCGCTACTTGAACTTTGGAGGTGCTCTGCATTTATGTTTTGCGGTCTCAGAAAGGGCTAGCGAGATACCAGTATTGTCATGTTATATCATGGATGTTTTGACAATGTGTTATTGTTTGAGATATGTTATTATTGCTCGCTAGCTGATCATGTCATTGATATGAGTTAATATAATTTTTAAGAGTTATTGTTGACATGGTTAGTTATAATCTTGACTGAAAACCTGGGTGCTGTTTAAGCTTATTTATGAAAACAAGACCAAAAGAGTTCGTAAAAGTTTTTCTTTTTCACTTTTAGTTTATCAACTGAATTGCTTGAGGACAAGCAAAGGTTTAAGCTTGGGGGAGTTGATACGTCTCCATCGTACCAAACGCTTTTCCTCTTGTTTTGGACTCTAATTTGCATGATTTGAACGAAACTAACCCGGACTAACGTTGTTTTCAGCAGAACTACCATGGTGTTGTTTTTTGTGTAGAAATAAAAGTTCTCGGATTGGAACGAAACTTTGCGAGGAATTTTCATACAAATAAAGATAATTTTTAGAGCCAAGAACCACCGGAGGGGGCACCTGGGTGGGCACAACCCACCAGGGTGCCCCTCCTTCGGGCGCGCCCAGGTGGGTTGTCCTCACCTGGTGGCCCCGCAGAGCCCGAAACCGGCGCTATAAAATCACATTTTTCCAGAAAAAAATCAAGGAGGAAGAATTATCGTGTTTTATGAGACGGAGCTGCTGCCACCTCCTATACTTCATCGGGAGGCCAGATCTGGAGTCCGTTTGGAGCTCCGGAGAGGGGGATCTTCAATCTTCGTCATCACCAACCCTTCTCCACTGCCAATTCCATGATGCTCCCCATCGGGAGTGAGTAATTCCTTCGTAGGCTCGCTGGTCGGTGAGGAGTTGGATGAGATTGATCATGTAATCTAGTTTTGTTAGGGCTTGATCCCTAGTATCCATTATGTTCTGAGATTGATGTTGCTATGACTTTGCCATGCTTAATACTTGTCACTTTGGGCCTGGGTGCCATGATTTCAAATCTGAACCGTTTATGTTATCCCCATTATATCTATGTTTTAGATCCGATCTTGCAAGTTATAGTCACCTACTACGTGTTATGATCCGGCAACCCCAGAGTGACAATAGTCGGGACACTTCCCGGTGATGACCGTAGTTTGAGGAATTCATGTATTCACGATGTGCTAATGCTTTGTTCCGGTTCTCTATTAAAAAGACGCCTTAATATCCCTTAGTTTCCAATAGGACCCCACTGCCATGGGAGGGTAGGACAAAAGATGTCATGCGAGTTATTTCCATAAGCATGTATGACTATTTACGGAATACATGCCTACATTATATTTATGAACTAGAGCTAGTGTCATATCGCCCTAGGTTATGACTGTTGTATGATGAATATCATCCAACGAATTCACCGATCTAATGCCTACGAATTTCTCTCATATTGTTCTTGCTAAGTTACTACTGCTATTGTTACTGTTACACTTGCTACAAAATCATTGCTATCACCGTTACCATTATATTGCTGTTGCTACTACTAGCAAAACTATCATACTACTTTGCTACTGATCACTTTGCTGCATATAATTAATCTCCAGGTGTGGTTGAATTGACAGCTCAGCTGCTAATACTTATAAATATTCTTTGGCTTCCCTTGTGTCAAATCTATAAATTTGGGTTGAATACTCTACCCCGGAAAACTGTTGTGGTCCCCTATACTTGTGGGTTATCACATTCCGAAGCTCCTCGTGGACCCGGGATTCTGAACTACCTTTGGACTCACCATTATGTATATCGCAATACTACCCTAGCATTACGAACGTTAACTGTGTGACCATACGGGTTCGAGAACATGTTAGACATGACCGAGACACCTCTCCGATCAATAATTAATAGAGGGACCTGGATGCCCATACTAACTCCTACATATTCAAAGAAGATATTTATTGGTTTGAACCACGATGTCAAGGATTCAGACAATCCCATATACAATTCCCTTTGTCTCACAATATTTTACTTGCCCGAGATTTGATCGTCAGTATCGCCATACCTAGTTCAATCTCATTATAGGAAAGTCTCTTTACTCATTTCATAATACAACATCTCTGTGACTAAACACATTATTCACATGCTTGCAAGCTACTTAGGATGTCGTATTACCGAGAGGGCCTAGAGATATCTCTCCATCACACAGAGTGACAAATCCCAGTCTCGATCCATGCAACCCAACAAATACTTTCCAAGATACCTGAAGAGCACCTTTATGATCACCCAGTTAAGAAATGGTATTTGAGACCTACAAAGCATTCTTACGGTATTAGGAGTGGCACGACCTCATGGTCCAAGGAACAGATACTTGACATTACGAAAGTTGTAGCAATTAAACTAGGTGAAACGATCAGATGCTAAGCTTATGATTGGGTCTGTTCATCACATCATTCTTCTAATGATGTGATCCCGTTATTAAATGACAACTCATGTATATGGTTAGGAAACCTTAACTATCTTTAATCAACGAGCTAGTCTAGTAGAGGCTCACTAGGGACACGGTGTTTGTTTATGTATCCACACATGTATTTAAGTTTCCGGTCAATACAATTACAACACGGATAATAAACACTTATCAAGGATAAGGAAATATGATAATAACAACTTTATTATTGCCTCTAGGGCATATTTCCAACAGTGCCATCCAACGCGGGCCTGTACCAAACCGTAGGGCGGTCCGGACATACTTTCTCTCGCAAACCAGCGACAAACATGGGGCGCAGGGGCTTTGCGGTCGTCCGGACAACATCCACAAGAGCTTCTGACCACCCTAGCCCACCCAAACCCCCTCCTACGTCTCCCGCATGTGTTCCCGCCCGGCACCAGCTGCCCGCATTCATGCCGCTATAGAGAGGCCGCTCCACATTGTAGCCGGCCCAGAGCGGACATGACCTCTCGCTCTCCGCCATTGAAGCGGCACGTCGGCCGAGGGCACCATCGGCTGAGTACGCCTGCTTCCTCGATTCAAACGGCTGCAGACCGCCCACCCGCCTTCCTCCATTAAACTTGTGTGTGTGCCGAGATACCTACTCCGACCACATGTCCATTCGCGAGCTGCTCGACATTAAACACAATGCCGGTTGGCTCCTCATGTCCACCCACTATTTAAATGACGCCAGAGGCCAGGCAAGAACCACACCACACCTCCGCTCCCCATTTCCTGCTTGAACAATTTCCTCCATGGCATCCGGCGAGCAAGAAGAAGATTTTTCCAACATAAAAGCTGGTTGGGTGGCCCGTCGAGCCCGCGCGGAGGCTGAAGCTCCAAGCTGGTGTGTGGTTTAGCTCGCCGAGGAGTGACAAGTTGCTCCACGCTGGCACGAGGGGGAAAGGGACAGGCTTTGTGGCTGCCGTCGATGATGTCGTGTTGTACCGCGCTAGTCGACATCAACGCATGCGTAACCGCGCGTTGCTGGCAGAGAAAGATGTTATCCACGCAGACATAGACGAGGCAGCGGCCACCATGTCCACGCTCGTTGCCTTCATCGAGGAGAAGTAGAACATGGGAGGCCGCCGCTGCTTGGGTCCCATGAAGCCACCACCGAGGTGACGCCGACGTACACATCCGGTGTCTTTCCCTCCAGCAGGCCACCGTCGCCCCTACCCAAAAACCAACTCTGATCCGTGCAGCGTAGGGCACCCTTCCCGTCCGGCTGAAGCATCAGCCGACGATTTCACTCTGATGAGCGATGGGGAAGCGAGCCGCCCTTTGCGCTGAAGCATATACCTCTGGGGCTCACGGCTGCCGGACATGGGGACGACAATGGAGATCCGCTGCGGCCGGCCATACACTAGTCAAGCATATCCGTGTCGTCGGAATGGATATCCGCGGGCGCCGACCATAGACTAGTTTTATCTTCGTTTTTAGTTAAAAATATGTCTAAAATATAAACATTTTTGTTAGTTTGTATGAAATTCGTTGTGTTTGAATGAATTTCATCCGGTTTGTTAAAAGAGTGTTTGAAACGTATGTGGGCAACGTTGGATGATAGCCTCTGTCATCAGTGTCCGCGGACTGGTCCCCTGTCCGCGGACATATGCGGAGCAAATTTGTGGGTCACTGTTGCTGATGCCCTAACTGCCGCATGCACCGCTAGCAGGAGGAGGCACACACGAGAGGGCACCCCCTGAACCCATGGGCATATGCACCCACTTTTCAAAAAATGCATTTTAAGCACGTTTTAAATTTCAAAAAGTTCAAAAGAAAGTATCACGCATACATGTTAGCAAATGGGCGTACACGGCAGAAAGTTGTGTGAAAAGTGTCTTTTCATTCTTTCTCCGCAAAAAAGACAATTTTTAGTGCTTCTAAATAGTGTTCCATGACATAAATTTTTGTCTTTTTTGCACGGGCCATAAAAAAGTTATTTTTCTGTGAAACTTTATGCACGCACATAGAACATGAAGACGTAACCGCATAATTGTTTTTCAGATTTTTTAACATTTAAAAATGTGTTTTCTAAAGTGGGTTCATATGAAGTCTACCCGGGTTCATCCATGCATTTCTCAGCCACACACTCGCCGTATGACCCAGTGGTGTCGGGTGTTTCAACAGTGAACGAAATACTGAAGTCTACCCGCAAAAAAAAAAACAAAAAAAAAACGAAATACTGAAGTCTGAATTCCCCTTTCTCCTTCTCTGTTCCCTGTCTCCTTCCTCTCCGCACAACTTTCGAGTGTTTTACTTAACTGCGTCGTTCTATACCTGGGGTTCTCCTCTCCCAGGGACCAGGGAGACCGGGACCTCAAATCAGCGTGATCCCATCTGGAATCGGAATCTACACCTGTTTGGCTCTGGTAAACGCACGGAATCTACCGCAAGTAGTGGCGCAGGATTCCACAGAAATGGCAATTCTGTATCGTCCACAAGTGCTCCGTATAGAAAGCTAATCCGTTTTTGCCCTCTTCCTGTGAAAACTTGCCACTGAGAGCTACCAGGAAAAATCTGCATTTCCATGCATCACTTGCACTGTCGCGCTCGTGTTTACGACGGAATTCATGAGTCTGGAGCCATCCACGCAACGTGAGCAAAGCATACATGGGATTCCCTTAGCTGAGCAAGTAGAACAGGTACGCTGGTATCAGAACATTATCTCCCGTCAGACAAGAATTGCGATCGCAGTTCACTGGTCCCACACCTGGTCATTGACTGATGGTCTTCATTGATTTTCCTGTACTATATATACATGTAATAGCATCTCCCCAGACATTGGAGAATTGATCGTCGTCGTCAACAAGCACACCTATAGCGCCAATTTCTGTGAATTCTGAAGCTACTAATAACTTTACTAAGCTCTGAAAACCACACCTTGTTGTAAATGGTATGATCTCCACGACCGATTCCCAGTCCCATGGATTACTAGCCTATGTACAGCCCCGCGGACGTGCGCATGCCGCTGCGGGCAACTCCATTGCTGCAAACGGATGGATTCGCACTCGCATCAGTGATCATGGCACTTCATCTCCTCCATTACCAGCGTCTGGCGGCCGTTGTTGCGCACCAAGAAGCGCAGGGCCAGCTCGTAGGCCGAGAAGATGGCGCCGTTGACGACGAACGCCCGCGCCACGGCCGTGCCGAGGCCGCGCCACAGCACCGGGAGCCCCTCCTCCCTCACGCTCTTCCGGAAGCAGTCGACGACGCCGCGGTACCTCGGCGACGGCGGGTGCGTCTGCGTCTGCGCCTGCAGCCGCGACTTCACCACGTCCAGCGGGTAGCAGCAGACCCAGCTGGCGACCCCCGCGAGGCCACCGGACACGAGCATCGTGGCGAGGCTCTCTTGCCCTGTGCGGCGGCAGCCCGGGTGCAGCCGCTCCCGCGCGTACTCGTACGTCCAGAAGTAGACGCCGTGCGACGGCGCGTCCCGGAGCGCGGTGACCGTGAGCCCGCGGTATATGCCGCGCAGGCCCTCCCTCCGCATGATGTCCCGGGCCATGTCCACCGGCCCCTGGCGCTTCCGCCCCGCCGCCTCCAGCTGCAGCCTGATCTTGACGAGCTCCACGGGGGACAGGATCAGCGTCTGCAGTGCCCCGGTGCCCACGCCGGCGAGTGCCACGCTTGTGTAGGAGGGAGGCTCGGAGGTGGACATCCGTCGATCCAGCGACCGCGAGAGGATTGCGTACACTTGGAAGACCATTGCATTCTGCGACATAAAATTTTCGGCTCAGTTTCTGTCATGATTCTACTGCAAATACAGGCACGGGCACTGTAGGCCCCGATTGGATTGCCGGATTTTTCTTACGCCTGCAAATCTCTACGCCTGTAATTTACCGGTCTCCAACAGAATACCCCCGCCAGTTGTATTTACAAATCGGATGGGCTGAGACGTGTATCACATACCAGCCTAATACCGGTGGATTTGGAGAAACCATCGTAATAATTACACCCCTAAAACGACGTTCCAATCACGTGGTCCACCCATCCACCCATTTTGTTTACATGCGCATATTTTACAGGCGGAATCGGGTGGGAAACGACGTTCCAAGCGCAGCCTTACGGTGTGTTCAAGTGCAGACTTGCAAATGTCGTTTTTTTTTTTTGCGGAAGACTTACAAATGCCGTTGGCCAAATGGCCAGTGTTAGGCAGCATAGTACGTTCCGACACAGGCCTAATCACGAGTAAACATGAAACATGTGCATGGCCGTACGCTAAGCCGCCACACCATGTGAACCACCGGAATGAGCGCGACGCAACGATACACGTAAAGGAAGCAAAGGCGGAGGATGCAAAACTACAAGACTTCAAATGCGCCAAGCAAGAGGAGAAACAAATGATCTTTTCGTAGTACACGCAAAGTGACGCCGTCCTATATGATAGCTAGCTCATCTACTATCCTAAAAAGAACTAGCTCATTTACTTAGTCGTGTCATAGATGTTCACGTCGTGTAGTAGTACCATCTATTTGAACACTTTCTTCTCGAAAACGATATTTGCAAACTTTTGGAAAAAGGAAGACGTGACCAAAGAATTCACGATCTCATGGACTCCACACGCCGGCCGGCCGGCCTAATTGCGTGAAACGTTTTACGTTCCTAAAACTGGCTGGCTCACCTGGAAGGCGACGGAGGCGAGGGGCGCGCCCATGCCGCGGTAGAGCGCGGAGGGGCCCTCGGCGCGGAGGATGCCGCGCAGCAGCGCGACGGCGGAGGGCGGGCGCGTCACCCGCGCGGCGGTGATCCCGGGGCTCACGGGCCGCGGCGGCTGCTGCAGGCGGATGCGGAGCGTGTCCAGCGGGTGGCCCGCCAGCACGCCGGCCATGCCGCCAACGCCTCCCGCCACGAACTCATGCCCGCCGCTGCTCGCCAAGAACTCGGGCCAGAACTCCATCGACACGGTCCGGCCAAACGACGACGATGACGACCATCCACGGACCAGACCACCGCCCCCCTCGAATCGCCGCTCCCTCGGGCGCCCTCGCGCGGGGGAATGGACCCGATCGTATATACAGGCAGGATCGGCCGGCCAAGAAAAGCACCCGGATCTCCCGCTTCCCTTTTGGTGCCGATTCCAAAAGCGGAAAAGGACTCTCTATCCGCACGGACTCGTTGGAGAGCAGGGGCGGAACCGAGGAACACGGACGGCCGGCCTGACGCGCGGCGTGTGCGGCGGTGGATGAAGGGAACTTTCCGCGTGGGTGAATTGGTAGGGCACGGGCGGCAATGGCACGGCGGGAGGAGGAGAAGAAGAGCGGGAAGAGAAGTGAGGACATGTAGTGGGAGAGGGATGGCGGGTGGCGGTATTTGTGGGCACGGGGAGTGAGCGCGAAGGAAACGGACAAGCACTCTGTTCCCGAGCGTCCGTCCCAACCTGAATACGTTGCTGCTCTGCTCTGCTTTGCTTGCCTAGTGCAGTGGAAGTGGAGTGGAGTATTTGCCGAGGCTTGCGTATGGGGCGGGCGCAGGCCGAACCGTCGTATTTGCCCCATGACGTGCCAGTGTATCACGCCCAATTAGGGCATGTACAATGGGGCAACACCTTGTAGCTGCCCCATCGTTCAGGTAGGTTAAGTGTATGAATTTTCTGTCCCCAATGCAGCCAGAGCTTGAGCGGACCACACCTTCGTCTTTTTTTTGTTCTCTCTTACTTTTTCATCTACATATGCATAATCCCTCTCACTACCGGTTCCTCTCTGCTGCTTTCTTTCATCTTTTTGGACGAGGCACCCGACTCCCCTGCAAGAGCTCGTTCGGCCCCTGCAAGCACTACCTTTTCCCCCTCTTTCCTCCACATCAGCAACTTTTTGGATGGGGCCGCACTCCAAGTTGGAGTGTTGGCCATGCCCTTAGAATGTAGCCTACTTTTTTGTTTCATCCTACTCCCTTGGTTCCATAATTTCGAACTAAAGGCACACCAAAAAATTATGAAACGGAGGGAGTACTTCATGTTTGCTTTTTGTTGATAGTATTGAGCAAGATTATACAACAAGGAAGGGTCCTGGGTTAGTACTTGGTAACCCTCTGTTTCCTTTTTTATGCGGGGAAGGCATAGTGGTCCCTCTTCGTGAACCCTGTATCTGAATGCTATGTTAGGGTATCTCCAAAGTCGGCCCTTAAATTGTCCGTGAACATCCGAGACGAGTTGTCCGAACGCAGTTCACCATTCAACATCGTCCCGCATACGTATGAGGTATGGCTGTCTGAAATCCCACAACCTAGACGCAAAGTTGCAGGAGCTTTGCAGGCGTTCAGACCTTCGCCATGTAGTACTCCAACATCCGTGGCCCACCCAAAACCCATCTAGAGCCCACGTCTTCATTCACACCCCCGTGTTCTGCTTTGGTTTCCTCCGTGGCCGTCACCGTCACCGTACCACTCTGGACGCCCGCCAAAGCCTTACCGGACCTCCGTTGCTCCATCATGTCACCACACCGCTTTGCCTACTTCACCATTCCACCTCTCGCCCATCCGCCACGCAGGTACCATCCGCTCCTATGGATGTCGTCCATGGGTGTCACCACCTCCGGCAAGTGTTTGACCAAATGTTAGTGCTAAAATTTTGACATTTCTCTCTCTTCTTTGAGGCAATGGATTCGGACTTGAAGTACTTGTATGAGAACTGCACTGAGCCGACTCATCCGACGAGGAGGAGTATGTGGATGAAATGGCGATGATACATGCGATCCTTGCAAATGCGGAGCATGCTCTCAATTTCAAGGGAGTGATCAAGGGTCATCGATCGCTAAATCAAAACAGTGCACGAGGGCATTTGATGCTGATGGGCGACTACTTTGCCCCCGATGCCCTATTCATAGACAATTTTCGCCAGCGCTTCTAGATGCGGATGTGTCCGGTCGCTTATACAATGGCGCCTGGGCCTATGATGACTACTTCATCTAGACAAAGGATGTCGTAGAAAGAATTGGATTCTCTAGTAACGAGAAGTGCGGGATCACAAATTCATGGGACGAGTACCTCCGGATGATGCGCAGATGCCATGGCCATATTTGCTACTGCAGTGATCGAAGTGTTTGGACCTCAGTACTTGCAAGAACCAAACTGTTGCGGACACTAAAAGGCTCATGACACCGTCGGAAGCAAGAGGATGCCCAGGTATGCTCGGATCTTTTTGATTGCATGCACTGAAGATGGAAAAACGACCCATATGCTCTACAAGGGCAATATTAGGGCCATGTTCAGAATCTCACCATCATTCTTAAAGCAGGTGCATCACAAGATCTTTGGGTTTGGCACATTTTCTTTGGCATGCTCAAGTCTCACAATGATATCTACATGTTGCGGCGGTCTCCATTGTTTACTAGATTGATTGAAGGTCAAGCTCCTTGGTGCAACTATACCACCAATGGTCATGATTACAACATGTGGCTATTATCTGGTTGATGGTATCTATACTCCCTGGGCAACATTTATCAAGACTATCTCTGACCTAGTTGGTTAGAAAAAGAACTCACTTTGCCAAAAGACAAGAAGAAGTCAGAAATGATGTGGAGAGGACATTTAGAGTGCTCCAACCCCATTTTATAATTGTATGAGACCTGCCAAAATATGTGAGCTAGAGACCTTGTGGGAGGTTAAGATACGTTCTATGATCATGCAGAACATGATCGTGGATGACGAGGGTGAAGATACCGTCGGAGGCCTGGAATTTGAGAACATGGGTGATCCTATCCAAATTCCACATCATAATCCGTCCAAGGTTGAGGAGTTTGTCCTAGTTCATCAACAAATTTGAAATCGAGAAACTCATTAGTAGTTTAAGCATGATGTGATTGAGCATTGGTGATCGCTTAAAGGGGAGAACGAGAACATGTGCGAATTGAACTCAAATTTAAACTATTTTATTTCAAAATTTAGTCGGATTGTAATATTTACATTTGAACTAGTGTCACATTTGAATATTTTCACTCCTCTAAGATTTTATGCTATTAGTTTTAGTGTTGTGGACTAAAAAACCCCCAGGCGGATGTATGGAGGATGTGGTTGGATGGTCAACTCCCTTATATGGGTCCGTGGACGAGTCTGGACCAGTCCACTAATAAATATTATGTCAGTTTTACGGGTCAGTGTTGAAGATGCCATTAGTTTCGTTAATGAACAGGCCTAACAACATCTCCAACACTAACCTTCAAATTGCCCGCATTCGTCCGGACCACACGGTCCATATGTATTTTGCAATCCAACGCGGTACCCCATCCTTCGGCGGACCGGTCCCGATGTCTATTTTCTTGCAAACCAGAAGCAAATTGGGTGGCTTTGCGACCATCTGGACCATTTCCACACACATGTTTGACACCCCGGTCCCACCAGAAAACCCTCTCCATTGTTCGCGCCCTTTTTCGTGCGAAGCAACTGCCACGCATTCATGCCAGTAAGTGCAGCTCTAGAGTGTCAGCATCGCATTCATGTCGGCCCAAAGCAAACCTGACCTCTCACTAGAGCTGACACTGAAGTGGCACGCCGGTCGAGAGCGTCGCCCGCGCCGCATCCCGATGCATGCGCCTTCTCTCTGCATTCAAATGCCACACGTCCATCCGCCTCCCTCCATTAACCAAGCACGGTTGCCGAGGAACCTACTTCAGCGCCCGCATGCGAGCGTCACACGTCCGTCTGCCTGCCAGGCGACATTAAACACCCTGCTGCTTGGCCTAGCATCCGCCCGCTATTTAAATGTGGTCAGGCCTGGCAACAACCTCATCACACCTCCGCTCTCGATCTCCTCTGCTCACCACACCTGCCATGGCATCGAGCTACAAAGCCCTATGGGACATCTGAAGGAAATATGCTTTAGAGGCAATAATAAAGTTATTATTTATTTCCTCATATCATGATAAATGTTTATTATTCATGCTAGAATTGTATTAACCGAAAACATGATACATGTGTGAATACATAGACAAACATAGTGTCACTAGTATGCCTCTACTTGACTAGCTCATTGATCAAAGATGGTTGTGTTTCCTGACCATAGGCATGTGTTGTCATTTGATTAATGGGATCACATCATTAGGAGAATGATGTGATTGACTTGAACCATTCCGTTAGCTTAGCACTTGATCGTTTAGTATGTTGCTATTGCTTTCTTCATGACTTATACAAAGTTCCTACAACTATGAGATTGTGCAACTCCCTTTTACCGGAGGAACACTTTGTGTGCTACCAAACGTCACAACGTAACTGGGTGACTATAAAGGTGCTCTACAGGTGTCTCCAAAGGTACATGTTGAGTTGGCATTATTCGAGATTAGGTTTTGTCACTCTGATTGTCGGAGAGGTATCTCTGGGCCCTTTCGGTAATACTCATCACTTAAGCCTTGCAAGCACTATAACTAATGAGTTACGAAATGATGTATTACGGAACGAGTAAAGAGACTTGTCGGTAACGAGATTGAACTAGGTATTGGATACCGACGATCGAATCTCGGGCAAGTAACATACCGATGACAAAGGGAACAACGTATGTTGTTATACGGTTTGACCGATAAAGATCTTCGTAGAATATGTAGGAACCAATATGAACATCCAGGTTCCACTATTGGTTATTGACCATGAATAGTTCTAGGTCATGTCTACATAGTTCTCGACCCGTAGGGTCCGCACGCTTAACGTTACGATGACAGTTTTATTATGAGTTTATAAGTTCTGATGTACCGAAGTTTGTTCGGAGTCCTGGATGTGATCACGGACATGACGAGGAGTCTCGAAATGGTCGAGACATAAAGATTGATATATTGGACGGATATATTTGGACACCAGAAAGGTTTCGGATGAGATTGGGACTATACCGGAGTTCCGGGAGGTTACCGGAACCCCCCGATAAGTATATGGGCCTTATTGGGCCTTAGTGGAAAGGAGGGAGAAGGAGCAAAGGAGGGGGCGCCCCCCCCAAGCCCAATCCGAATTGGGAGGGGGGCCGGCCCCCCTTTCCTTCTTCCCTCCCCTCTCTTCCTTCCCTCTCCTACTCCTAATAGGAAGGGGGGGGCAAACCTACTTGGAGTAGGATTGCCCCCCCTAGGGCGCGCCTCTCCCCTTTGGCCGGCCCCCTCCTCCTCTCCCCCTTTATATACGGGGGAGGGGGGCATCCCTAATACACACAAGTTGATCTACGGATTGTTCCTTAGCCGTGTGCAGTGCCCCCCTCCACCATATTCCACCTCGGTCATATCGTCGCGGAGTTTAGGCGAAGCCCTGCGCCGGTAGAACATCATCATCGTCACCACGCCGTCATGCTGACGGAACTCATCCCCGACGCTTTGCTGGATTGAAGCCCGGGGAACGTCATCGAGCTAGACGTGTGCTGAACACGGAGGTGGCGTACGTTCGGTGCTTGGATCGGTTGGATCGTGAAGACGTACGTCTACATCAACCGCGTTGTCATAACGCTTCCGCTTAACGGTCTACGAGGGTACGTAGACAACACTCTCCCCTCTCGTTGCTATGCCATCACCATGATCTTGCGTGTGCGTAGGAATTTTTTTGAAATTACTACGTTCCCCAACAGTGGCATCCGAGCCAGGTTTTATGCGTTGATGTTATATGCACGAGTAGAACACAAGTGAGTTGTGGGCGATACAAGTCATACTGCTTACCAGCATGTCATACTTTGGTTCGGCGGTATTGTTGGATGAAGCGGCCCGGACCGACATTACGCATACGCTTACGCGAGACTGGTTCTACCGACGTGCTTTGCACACAGGTGGCTGGTGGGTGTCAGTTTCTCCAACTTTAGTTGAACCGAGTGTGGCTACGCCCGGTCCTTGCGAAGGTTAAAATAGCACTAACTTGACAAATTATCGTTGTGGTTTTGATGCGTAGGTAAGAACGGTTCTTGCTAAGCCCGTAGCAGCCACGTAAAACTTGCAACAACAAAGTAGAGGACGTCTAACTTATTTTTGCAGGGCATGTTGTGATGTGATATGGTCAAGACATGATGATATATTTATTGTATGAGATGATCATGTTTTGTAACCGAAGTTATCAGCAACTGGCAGGAGCCATATGGTTGTCGCTTTATTGTATGAAATGCAAACGCCCTGTAATTGCTTTACTTTATCACTAAGCGGTAGCGATAGTCGTAGAAGCAATAGATGGCGTAAACGACAACGATGCTGCGATGGAGATCAAGGTGTCGCGCCGGTGACGATGGTGATCACGACGGTGCTTCGGAGATGGAGATCACAAGCACAAGATGATGATGGCCATATCATATCACTTATATTGATTGCATGTGATGTTTATCCTTTATGCATATTATTTTGCTTTGATTGACGGTAGCATTTTAAGATGATCTCTCACTAAAAATTATCAAGATGTGTTCTCCCTGAATATGCACCGTTGCCAAAGTTCGTCGTGCCCAGACACCACTGATGATCGGGTGTGATAAGCTCTACGTCCATCTACAACGGGTGCAAGCCAGTTTTGCACATGCAGAATATTCAGGTTATACTTGACGAGCCTAGCATATGCAGATATGGCCTCGGAACACGGAGACCGAAAGGTCGAGCGTGAATCATATAGTAGATATGATCAACATAGTGATGTTCACCATTGAAAACTACTTCATCTCACGTGATGATCGGTTATGGTTTAGTTGATTTGGATCACGTGATCACTTAGATGACTAGAGAGATATCTGTCTAAGTGGGAGTTCTTAAGTAATATGATTAATTGAACTTAAATTTATCATGAACTTAGTACCTGATAGTATTTTGCTTGTCTATGTTTGTTGTAGATAGATGGCTCGTGCTGTTGTTCCATTGAATTTTAATGCGTTCCTTGAGAAAGCAAAGTTGAAAGATGATGGTAGCAATTACATGGACTGGGTCCGTAACTTGAGGATTATCCTCATTGCTGCACAAAAGAATTACGTCCTGGAAGCACCGCTGGGTGCCAGGCCCGCTGCAGGATCAACACCAGATGTTGTGAACGTCTGGCAGAGCAAAGCTGATGATTACTCTATAGTTCAGTGTGCCATGCTTTACGGCTTAGAACCGGGTCTTCAACGACGTTTTGAACGTCATGGAGCATATGAGATGTTCCAGGAGTTGAAGTTAATATTTCAAGGAAATGCTCAGATTGAGAGATATGAAGTCTCCAATAAGTTCTACAGCTGCAAGATGGAGGAGAATAGTTCCGTCAGTGAGCATATACTCAAAATGTCTGGGTATAATAATCACTTGATTCAACTGGGAGTTAATCTTCTGGACGATAGCATCATTGACAGAATTCTCCAATCACTGCCACCAAGCTACAAGAGCTTCGTGATGAACTATAATATGCAAGGGATGAATAAGACAATTCCCGAGCTCTTCGCAATGCTAAAGGCTGCGGAGGTAGACATCAAGAAGGAGCATCAAGTGTTGATGGTCAACAAGACCACTAGTTTCAAGAAAAAGGGCAAAGGGAAGAAGAAGGGGAACTTCAAGAAGAACAGCAAGCAAGTTGCCGCTCAAGAGAAGAAACCCAAGTCTGGACCTAAGCCTGAAACTAAGTGCTTCTACTGCAAGCAAACTGGTCACTGGAAGCGGAACTGCCCCAAGTATTTGGCGGATAAGAAGGATGGCAAAGTGAACAAAGGTATATGTGATATACATGTTATTGATGTGTACCTAACTAGAGCTCGTAGTAGCACCTGGGTATTTGATACTGGTTCTGTTGCTAATATTTACAACTCGAAATAGGGACTACGGAATAAGCGAGCACTGGCCAAGGACGAGGTGACGATGCACGTGGGAAATAGTTCCAAGGTCGATGTGATCGCGGTCGGCACGCTACCTCTACATCTACCTTCGGGATTAGTTTTAGACCTGAATAATTGTTATTTGGTGCCAGCATTGAGCATGAACATTATAACTGGATCTTGTTTGATGCGAGACGGTTATTCATTTAAATCAGAGAATAATGGTTGTTCTATTTATATGAGTAATATCTTTTATGGTCATGCATCCTTGAAGAGTGGTCTATTTTTATTGAATCTCGATAGTAGTGATACACATATTCATAATGTCGAAGCCAAAAGATGCAGAGTTGATAATGATAGTGCAACTTATTTGTGGCACTGTCGTTTAGGTTATATCGGTGTAAAGCGCATGAATAAACTCCATACTGATGGACTTTTGGAATCACTTGATTATGAATCACTTGGTACTTGCGAACCGTGCCTCATGGGCAAGATGACTAAAACACCGTTCTCCGGTACTATGGAGAGAGCAACAGATTTGTTGGAAATCATACATACAGATGTATGTGGTCCGATGAATATTGAAGCTCGTGGCGGATATCGTTATTTTCTCACCTTCACAGATGATTTGAGCAGATATGGGTATATCTACTTAATGAAACACAAGTCTGAAACATTTGAAAAGTTCAAAGAATTTCAGAGTGAAGTGGAAAATCATCGTAACAAGAAAATAAAGTTTCTATGATCTGATCGTGGAGGAGAATATTTGAGTTACGAGTTTGGTTTACATTTGAAACAATGCGGAATAATTTCGCAACTCACGCCACCCAGAACACCACAACGAAATGGTGTGTCCGAACGTCGTAATCGCACTTTACTAGATATGGTGCGATCTATGATGTCTCTTACTGATTTACCGCTATCGTTTTGGGGTTATGCTTTAGAGACGGCTGCATTCACATTAAATAGGGCACCATCAAAATCCGTTGAGACGACGCCTTATGAACTGTGGTTTGGCAAGAAACCAAAGTTGTCGTTTCTTAAAGTTTGGGGCTGCGATGCTTATGTGAAGAAACTTCAACCAGATAAGCTCGAACCCAAATCGGAGAAATGTGTCTTCTTAGGATACCCAAAAGAGACTGTTGGGTACACCTTCTATCACAGATCCGAAGGCAAGACATTCGTTGCTAAGAATGGATCCTTTCTAGAAAAAGAGTTTCTCTCAAAAGAAGTGAGTGGGAGGAAAGTAGAACTTGATGAGATAACTATGTCTGCTCCCTTATTGGAAATTAGTTCATCACAGAAATCAGTTCCTGTGACATCTACACCAATTAGTGAGGAAGTTAATGATATTGATCATAAAACTTCATATCAAGTTTCTACTGAACCTCGTAGGTCTACCAGAATAAGATCTACACCAGAGTGGTACGGTAATCCTATTCTGGAAGTCATGTTACTTGACCATGATGAACCTACGAACTATGAGGAAGCGATGATGAGCCCAGATTCCGCAAAATGGCTAGAAGCCATGAAATCTGAGATGGGATCCATGTATGAGAACAAAGTGTGGACTTTGGTTGACTTGCCCGATGATCGGCAAGCCATTGAGAATAAATGGATTTTTAAGAAGAAGACTTACGCTGACGGTAATGTAACTGTCTATAAAGCTCGACTTGTTGCGAAAGGTTTTCGACAAGTTCAAGGGGTTGACTACGATGAGACTTTCTCACCCGTAGCGATGCTTAAGTCTGTCTGAATCATGTTAGCGATTGCTGCATTTTATGATTATGAAATTTGGCAGATGGATGTCAAAACTGCATTCTCGAATGGATATCTGGAAGAAGAGTTGTATATGATGCAACCGGAAGGTTTTGTCGATCCTAAGGGAGCTAACGAAGTGTGCAAGCTCCAGCGATCAATCTATGGTCTGGTGCAAGCCTCTCGGAGTTGGAATAAACGCTTTGATAGTGTGATCAAAGCATATGGTTTTATACAGACTTTTGGAGAAGTCTGTATTTACAAGAAAGTGAGTGGGAGCTCTGTAGCATTTCTAATATTATATGTGGATGACATATTGTTGATTGGAAATGATATAGAATTTCTGGATAGCATAAAAGGATACTTGAATAAAAGCTTTTCAATGAAAGACCTCGGTGAATCTCCTTACATATTGGGCATTAAGATCTATAGAGATAGATCAAGACGCTTGATTGGACTTTCACAATGCACGTACCTTGATAAAATGTTGAAAAGGTTCAATATGGATCAGGCAAAGAAAGGGTTCTTGCCTGTATTACAAGGTATAAAGTTGAGTCAGACTCAATGCCCGACCACTGCAGAAGATAGAGAGAAAATGAAAGGAGTTCCCTATGCTTCAGCCATAGGCTCTATCATGTATGCAATGCTGTGTACCAGACCTGATGTGTGCCTTGCTATTAGTTTGGCAGGGAGGTACCAAAGTAATCCAGGAGTGGGTCACTGGACAGCGGTCAAGAACATCCTGAAATACCTGAAAAGGACTAAGGATATGTTTCTCGTATATGGAGGTGACAAAGAGCTAGTCGTAAATGGTTACATCGATGCAAGCTTTGACACTGCTCCGGACGATTCTAAATCGCAAATCGGATACGTATTTTTATTGAACGGTGGAGCTGTAACTTGGTGCAGTTCTAAACAAAGTGTCGTGGCGGGATCTACATGTGAAGCGGAGTACATAGCTGCTTCGGAAGCAGCAAATGAAGGAGTCTGGATGAAGGAGTTCATTTCCGATCTAGGTGTTATACCTAGTGCATCGGGACCAATGAAGATCTTCTGTGACAATACTGGTGCAATTGCCTTGGCAAAGGAATCCAGATTTCACAAGAGGACCAAGCACATCAAGAGACGCTTCAATTCCATTCGGAACCAAGTCCAAGTGGGAGACATAGAGATTTGCAAGATACATACGGATCTGAATGTTGCAGACCCGTTGACTAAGCCTCTCTCACGAGCAAAACATGATCAACACCAAGACTCCATGGGTGTTAGAATCATTACTATGTAATCTAGATTATTGACTCTAGTGCAAGTGGGAGACTGAAGGAAATATGCCCTAGAGGCAATAATAAAGTTATTATTTATTTCCTCATATCATGATAAATGTTTATTATTCATGCTAGAATTGTATTAACCGGAAACATGATACATGTGTGAATACATAGACAAACATAGGCATGTTTTTCATTTGATTAATGGGATCACATCATTAGGAGAATGATGTGATTGACTTGACCCATTCCGTTAGCTTAGCACTTGATCGTTTAGTATGTTGCTATTGCTTTCTTCATGACTTATACAAAGTTCCTACAACTATGAGATTGTGCAACTCCCGTTTACCGGAGGAACACTTTGTGTGCTACCAAACGTCACAACGTAACTGAGTGACTATAAAGGTGCTCTACAGGTGTCTCCAAAGGTACATGTTGAGTTGGCATTATTCGAGATTAGGTTTTGTCACTCCGATTGTCGGAGGGGTATCTCTGGGCCCTCTCGGTAATACTCATCACTTAAGCCTTGCAAGCATTGTAACTAATGAGTTCCGAAATGATGTATTACGGAACGAGTAAAGAGACTTGCCGGTAACGAGATTGAACTAGGTATTGGATACCGACGATCGAATCTCGGGCAAGTAACAAACCGATGACAAAGGGAACAACGTATGTTGTTATACGGTTTGACCAATAAAGATCTTTGTAGAATATGTAGGAACCAATATGAACATCCAGGTTCCACTATTGGTTATTGACCGTGAATAGTTCTAGGTCATGTCTACATAGTTCTCGAACCCGTAGGGTCCGCACGCTTAACGTTACGATGACAGTTTTATTATGAGTTTATAAGTTTTGATGTACCAAAGTTTGTTCGGAGTCCCGGATGTGATCACGGACATAACGAGGAGTCTCGAAATGGTCGAGACATAAAGATTGATATATTGGACGGATATATTTGGACACCGGAAAGGTTCCGGATGAGATTGGGACTATACCGGAGTTCCGGGAGGTTACCGGAACCCCCCGGTAAGTATATGGGCCTTAGTGGAAAGGAGGGAGAAGGAGCAAAGGAGGGGGCGCCCCCCCCAAGACCAATCCGAATTGGGAGGGGGGCCGGCCCCCCTTTCCTTCTTCCCTCCCCTCTCTTCCTTCCCTCTCCTACTCCTAATAGGAAAGGGGGGGGGGGCAAACCTACTTGGAGTAGGATTGCCCCCCCTAGGGCGCGCCTCTCCCCTTTGGCCGGCCCCCTCCTCCTCTCCCCCTTTATATATGGTGGAGGGGGCACCCCTAAGACACACAAGTTGATCTACGGATTGTTCCTTAGCCGTGTGCGGTGCCCCCCTCCACCATATTCCACCCCGGTCATATCGTCGCGGAGTTTAGGCGAAGCCCTGCGCCGGTAGAACATCATCATCGTCACCACACCGTCGTGCTGACGGAACTCATCCCCGACGCTTTGCTGGATTGAAGCCCGGGGAACGTCATCGAGCTGGACGTGTGCTGAACACGGAGGTGCCGTACGTTCGGTGCTTGGATCGGTCGGATCGTGAAGACCTACGACTACATCAACCGCGTTGTCATAACGCTTCCGCTTAACGGTCTACGAGGGTACGTAGACAACACTCTCCCCTCTCGTTGCTATGCCATCACCATGATCTTGCGTGTGCGTAGGAAATTTTTTGAAATTACTACATTCCGCAACAACATCCTCTTCGGCGAACAGAAGTAGGAGCTCTCCGGCATTGCGTCTAGCTGGCAGGCCCATTGAGCCAGCCGGATACAGAATGACTTGCGGGGGAGCTCTCTGGAGGCCAGCAACGCAGTTGAGCCAATGGAAGAAGCAGGCAACGACGAGCTGGTACCACCGCCCTTGCTGGTCCATGCCAGCATCACCATGGTTGAGGTGCAGGCACACTTCACTGTCATGGTGGTGGAAGAGCGGGAGCGGTGTTCTAGTAGTCGCAGGATGACCAAAGGTACAACCTCCGGCTCCTTGATGAGCACCGGCTTGCGGAGGAGTAAATCGCTCGGGACCAGGTGAACGATAACACTGTCATAGGCTTTGGTGGCGAAGGTGGATGAGCAGACGACGCTACTCCTGTCGTTGCGATCGATGCGATTGTGAGTGTTGCAGGCGGAGAAAGACGCTATGTTTGCGGAGATCGACGAGGCGGCGCAGAAATTTGACGACAACACCGACGGCGTCGCTAGCTCTGCGTCGGCCATGCCCTGCTGCCATGACGATGAGGCCGACACGTCCACGGCCACCGCGTATAGCGAGGAAGAGTTGAACATGGGAGGCCGCCGCCACCGTCTTGTCGGGCCTTATAGCCGGTGAGCTTGCCCGCTTCGCGGAGGCGGAGGCCATTATTCTTCCCCTCGCGCTAAAGCTTCATTTCCCGCGGCTCACCGTCGTCCGGTGAGCTTGCTGCTGGACATGGGAAAGACATGTCGTGAGAAATGGGCGCAACTGCAGCCGGCGATCATTTAGACTAGGTTAGAATAAATTTGTCTGCTATAGTTTAGTTGAAATATTCAAAAACGTAATGAATGTGCTCCTCTTTATATGAAAATCATCCGTTTTTATGTAAAAAATTATGTAAGTTTGAATGAAAGTTGTCCAACTTGTTTAAATTTGCATCAAATATGACCGGATGTTTGCGGCTAGCTTTGGATGACCGGCTCCCGTATTAGACTCTTGTCTAGATTGGTACGTGGACAGATGCGGTGTCCATTTTAGATGTTCCTGTTCGAGATGCCATGAAGCCCTATTCATCTACCACCTAGTGGTCTCAGTTAACTCCACTTCACAACCACATACCATTTTTGAGCAATCCTCCACGAAGAAGATGGTTGTAGGAAAATTGAGAAAAAGAAAGATGGTCGTAGGCTTTTCCCATCCATACCATGAATGACCACAGATGTACACCCGGCCTCTTTTTCATGAAAAGGGGAAGTGTTCGCGTACAAACTACAAACACCATCGTTTCATGGATGATACGCGGCCCATGCTATCTGCCTCCTCCCCATCCTACCTACGCCTGCTCTTCACCAGATAAGCGGACGAAACACTTGCGGTAGCGTACAATTGGGCCAAGTCGGTGCCGATCTTTCTAGAACCCCGTTTGGTTTGGCTTCCTTTTTCTCGAAAGGACTATACTCGCGTCTGGTTGGTCCACGTATCAGATGTGCCGTTGGGGTCACGTTTCGAGAGTCCAGTTCCGTGTAGTTCTTTTTTTTTTTGAGGGGAGTTCCGTGTAGTTCTGGGGATGTAAGAACAGCATTACTACATATATTGATATATTTTGCAAGATATTACATACTCTCTCTGTTCACCTTTATGATATGTTTTAGATAGCTCAGGCAGCTCCAAAATCAGTTGTCTAAGATATCTTATAAAAAGGAACGGAGAGAGTATATATTGATTAAATAAACACTATCACGGTCGTTCATTACATGAACAAATGAGCAAAGCTCTCTATACAGGGCGATAAACTCCTCACTAGTGTGGTCATGGGCCACTTTGTTTTGGCCTCGATTTAACCCATGTCACATCGCGTGTGGGGAGTAAAATGTATAAAACCACCACAAGTGTTCTAATTAACAAAAAATCTACCACAATTCAAAACGGGACAGAATGCACTGAGTGCTATCGTTGACAGTGGCAAAAAACACCGACTAAAATTTTGAGCGAGTTTTCACGTGGCAAAGCGTCAACGTGGCAACGGGTGTGGCGGCGACCGTTAATGGCTCATTCGGGACTCGGGACGGTGCTATCTGTTGGAGGTGTGGGGTTGGCTCGGTCGCTCTCCTCTCCTCCTCTCTTCCATGGCGGCGGCAGCACCCGGAGGCGACGACGGAGGAGGCACAACATCCAACCACGGCGACGGCGGCGATGGAGGAGGCACAACACGCCACGATGGCGACGAGGGCGATTGCTGCAACAACACCATTTTCCATTCCTTGTCACCACTGCCGGAGCATGCGGCGGCTGTGGCACTCGCCCATAGGGCGGTCTAGAACACGATGGGTAGCCATCGTTGGACCACAAAAATTTGAGACGTTGAGTGAGTTAGTTTGCCCGTCTCTCTTTCGATTTTGAAATTAGATTTAGACCTAAGATTTGGGGATTTTGGTTGGGCTCATGTGGGAATTAGGGCTTGTGATCATTTTGGAATTAAGGGTTAAAGCATTGTCGGTTGAGTGCATTGAGAGTGATCAGTGTGTGTTGATTCAAAGAATTATTCAAACAGTAGTCTGAATTACAGGCATGGGAGTGGATGTAGTGGTCTATTTTAGTTTATACTTTAGTTTGAGTTAGCCCACACATTTTTTAGTCTGAATTAGATAACTGACAGTCCCCATATAAGTCTGAAATATAGAACTAGGAATGGATCCAGTGCACTGTTTTACTTCATAAATTAGTTTAAATTAGTCCACACATATTTTAGTCTGAATGAGATAATTAATAGTCCCCATATTAGTCTCAAATATAGATTTCATAGTGGATGCAATGCACTGTTTTAGTTCATAAATTAGCATGTTTTAGTTATATATGCCGATTTGCTTGCATTTACATTTTGTTGATTTCTAGCAGTTTAGGAATTTCACTAAATGGGGAAATGGGAGAGAGGATGAGAAGTAAAACATGAGAAGACATTTTTGTTATCAGAAATTGAGACTTATGGGCTACTTATGGGCAAAGAAAGGGTGTATCATCGAACAAGGCTTATGGGCATGCTGTTAGACTAGAAAATGTTTGATTTTTAATTGTTATTGTTGTTCAAACTATGAGTTGTAGGTTGTTAGTTGTTGATACTGCAGGTGATCATGATGTGATGATTCTGGTATTTGTTGTTAGATGTTTGAATTGACAATGTTGCGATCATGATGTTATGATTGGGGTCTAGCTATTTGCTTTAGTTTAATGTTGTTAGACTAGAAGATGTTTGATTTCTCTTAGAGTAGAAGATGCACACTTGCAAAGAAACAGAAGATTGGATTGTGCTGTTTTTTTAGTTGAAATTGACTGTGAGAGAGAGCTTCCATAGTCTTTTGTATTAAGTTAGACAGGTGGGCATTACCTACTTACATATTTGTCTATATATAGGGAAGAGGGCACTCAGGCCAGATAAGGAGGGAGGGTGGTTAAACTATGGGAGGTGGACAAAGGAGGAAAAACTTGGATTGTGGTGTTAGACGATAATTTACCAACATAATGATCTAACTGATTTGCCAAAACACTAACGCATCAAGATAAATTGACTAACAACAGATAATTGACTAACAAATCCATACTAATGAACAAAGTCTGATACATCAGATATTGTAGTACATCATAGATAATTGACTAACATTGGCAATAAATGAATTCAGAGATAGCTGAATAGAAGATTCATACAGACATCTTCATGGGTAAAGGAAATTGGTCTTGTGCCGCCTTGTAGCTGGATGCGAGCTAGACTTGCCTGCCTTCTCGCCCTCTGGATGATCTGATCATACGTATGACCGCGGTCATTGAGTAAGCACTGGTCATACTCTGCCTCATTGTAGAACACTGAGGTCATGTCTGAGAGCTAGCGGCTGTACTCCAAGGTGTAGCATGTGGCTGTCGAGGCCCTTTGCTCCCTCCTAGCTGGTGCCCTCACCGTCGGCTGCCTATGCGCCGCCAGCCTGGGCCCTCACCGCCGGTGCCTGCTCCTCTTCATCAGTGATTTCTTCTAGACTAGGATCCATTACATGTAGGTGTGGAGTGGGGTGGTATGGCGCCTAGGGTAAGTGGGGAGGGGTTCTAGCTAGCCTTGTTGAGGGTGGAGTGGTTTATATTGACACACTGGGTGTGGGGGTGGCTGCTAGATAGGTGGATTTTATTAAAAGTAAAAGGAAGTCCATCAAAATCCGTTTAGCAAACAATTGAAATCGTCAGATAAACTAAAATTAAAGCTAGAAAGGATAATTTCATCTTAACACTGGCATAATATAGAATTCAGTGAACCTGGGTCTAACCCATACAATAGCAGTCTAGCACCTGGCCACCATGTTTGTGTTAGGCATCGAGAAATAAGAATGAGTGTTAGATAATAACGAGAAATAAACGAGACAGAGAGACACGGATTTTTACGTGGAAACCCTTGCGGGAGAAAACCACGGACGCACGAAGGCGCAATCACTATGATGGAGGAGTATTACAAGCACGAGACGACAGACCGTCTGAGGTGCGACTACATGGGGTATATAAGAGGGCAATACATGAGAGTACTTGGAGGACAAGTAAATGAGTTGTAGTCGTACGCGTCGACGTCAACGCAAAGGCCCACACCATATGTACTATGTCTAGTCCAATATGGTACTAGAATTTAGATCATAATTTAACAATCTCCACCTTGATCCAAATTCTCTCCAGTAGTCAAAGAAAGTGAATAACTCCATCCAAATTAGCATAAACACCTTGTGCGTCAAAGTCCATCGGACTAGTGAGAGATACCAACTAAGCCTGAGCAAAGCTCAAACTTATTGGTAGGAACTGGCTTTGTTATCATATCGGCAGGATTATCATGAGTACTTATCTTGCATACCTTCAAATTGCCTTCAGCAACAACATCTCGAATATAATGGAATCTGACATCAATGTGCTTTGTCCTCTCATGATACATTGGATTCTTTGTAAGATATATGGCACTTTGACTGTCAGAAAATATGGTAGGGCAAGATGAATCTCCACAAAGCTCAGTGTATAAACCTCTCAACCAGATAGCTTCTTTGCAAGCCTCAGAAATAACCATATACTCGGTATCAGTAGTGGAACAAGCCACAATAGACTGCAAAGTTGCTCTCCAACTCACAGCACAACCACCGATGGTGAAAACATAACCTGTGAGTGATCTTCTCTTATCCAAATCACCAGCAAAATCAGAATCAACAAAACCAACAAGTCCATCTCCAGTTTTCTCAAACTGTAAATAAGCATTAGAAGTACCTCGCAGGTATCTAAAAATCCATTGAACTGCTCTCCAATGCTCTTTTCCAGGATTAGCCATGTATCTACTGACAACACTCAATGCATATGATAAGTCAGGACGAGAACAAACCATGGCATACATAAGTGAACCAACTGCACTTGAATAGAGAACTCTAGACATGTACTCAATATCTGCATCTGACTTAGGACATAAAGCTGATGACAATTTGAAGTGTGCAGCTAACGGTGTACTCACCGGCTTGGCATTATGCATATTAAAACGATGAAGAACTTTATCAATATATCCCTTCTGACTTAGATATACTTTTCCAGACGGTCTATCTCTGGATATTTCCATGCCAAGAATTTTCTTTGCTGCACCCAAATCCTTCATCTCAAATTCATTACTCAATTGCTTCTTTAGTTCATCAATATCTGACATACTCTTTGCAGCAATAAGCATATCATCAACATAAAGGAGCAAATAAATAGTTGAACCATTGACAGTTTTCAAATAAACACAACTATCATAATTAGACCTTTTGAAACCTTGAGAGAGCATAAAGGTGTCAAATCTCTTGTACCACTGTCTAGGGGATTGCTTCAATCCATAAAGAGATTTCTTTAACTTGCAGACAAGCTTTTCTTTTCCAGGAATAACAAAACCTTCAGGTTGTTCCATATAAATATCCTCTTCTAATTCTCCATGTAAAAAAGCAGTTTTAACATCCAATTGTTCAAGCTCAAGATCATGCATGGCAACAATACTAAGTAAAGTGCGAATAGAGCTATGCTTCACAACAGGAGAAAAGACTTCGTTATAGTCAATACCTGGAATCTGGCTATAACCTTTAGCAACTAACCTTGCTTTATATCTTGTCTCATCATTAGGAGAAACACCTTCTTTCCTCTTGAAAACCCACTTGCAACGAATAGGTTTCTTCTCTCCAGGCAATTTTACTAAATCCCAAGTGCCATTCTTTTCAAGTGATTCCATCTCACCATGCATAGCGGTCATCCACTTATTACTATCACCAGAAATAATAGCCTCGGAATATGAAGAAGGCTCAGAATTACCTTCAATTTCTTCTACAACAGATAAAGCAAAAGAAACAATATTACACTCTTCAATTAACCTGTCAGGTTTATTAATACCTCGTCTAACTCTGTCACGTGCGAGATTCCAACTGGGTGGAACAATAGGCTGATTTGGAGTAAGAGTGACATGTTCATCATCAACGACGGGTTCATCATGTGCATCAACAATTTCATTACCAGATGTATCACCTAAATCAATAACATGCTCCACCTGAACAGCAGGCTCCTGAACAATAGGCTGTTGTTCACTCTCAACGGGAACATTAGTAGATGAAACATCATGTAACATAGCAGATTCATTAAAGATAACATTTCTGCTAATAACAACCTTCTGGGTTTCAGGATTCCACAATTTAAAACCTTTAACACCAGACTTATAACCAAGAAAGATGCACTTAACAGCCCTAGGCTCCAACTTTCCATTATCAACATGAGTATAAGCAGTGCAACCAAAAACTCTCAACTGTGAATAATCAGCAGGTGAACCAGACCATACCTCAATTAGAGTTTTCTTATTAAGTGCAATAGATGGTGAACGGTTAATGAGATAACAAGCAGTGGAAGCGGCCTCAGCCCAAAAACGCCTATGCAAACCGGCATTGGGCAACATGCAACGGGCTCTGGAAATAATGGTCCTGTTCATACGCTCAACAACACCGTTTTGTTGAGGAGTATAAGGAACGGTGTAGTGTCTGACAATGCCTTCAAACTTGCAATAATTTTTAAATTGCTTAGAACAGAATTCCATACCATTATCAGTGTGAAGTATTTTTACCTTCCTTTCAGTTTGTCTTTCAACCATAATCTTCCACTCCTTAAAAGCTGAGAATGCTTCATATTTATGCTTCAAGAAATAAGGCCAAACTTTTCTCGAATAATCATCAATAATAGTCAGCATGTAACTTGCACCACCTAGTGACTTCTTGCGAGATGGTCCCCATAAATCAGAATGCACATAATCAAGAATACCTTCAGTTGTATAGGTCGAAGTATGGAACTTCACCCTCTTGTGCTTGCCGAAGATACAATGCTCACAAAATTTCAATTTACCAGGTTCATATCCATCAAGAAGACCTCTTTTATTTAACTCTGCTAAACCAAGTTCACTCATATGTCCAAGACGCATATGCCAAAGGTTAGCAGCATCACAATCAGAATTCTTTGAAACAACTGGAGTAGCGTTACCTGAAACTGTAGAACCTCGAAGATAATAAAGACCAGTGGTCGAACTTAAGTCACCTTTCATCACAACAAGGGAGCCTTTGGTGACTTTCAAAACACTATCTCCACCTGAATACTTGTACCCCTTTGCATCAAGGGCACTCATAGAAATAAGATTTCTCTTCATCTTCGGAATATACCGAACATCTGTCAAAGTTCTGATTATGCCATCAAACATCTTGATTTGAATAGAACCTATGCCTTCAATCTTGCATGGTGAATTATCAAAACCCAAAACGGAACCAGCAGAAGTAGTGGAATCAAAAGTATTAAACCAATCTCTATGTGGACACATATGAAAAGTGCATGCGGTGTCAAGTACCCACTCATCATTGGTCTCGGCACATCCAGCAATAACGACAAGAGCATCATCGAAACTATCATCACGAGCAACGTTAGCAGAATTTTCACCTTGTTTGTTACCTTTCCTCTTTTCTTTATTCTGCAACTTGAAACACTCTGAGATGTCATGCCTGTCTCTCCTGCAATATCTGCAATACTTCTTGTCTCTGGATTGCGACCGGCCCCTGTGGCCGTTCTTACTTTTGCCTTTGTTTCCATTATATGAGTTCTTCTCCTTTGTCCTGCCACGAACAAATAATCCCTCGGCTTGGGATGAACTCGAACCATCATGAGGCACCATTAATTTCATCTTCTCCTTAGAGTTCAAAGCTTCATAAACTTCATTAAGTGTGAGAGTATCACGACTGTATAATATGGTGTCTCTAAAATTGGTATAAGAACTTGGCAGTGAACAAAGTAAGATTAAAGCAGTATCTTCCTCTTCATACTTAACCTCCATTGCAGCTAGATCAGATATGATCTCTTTAAATTCTGAAATATGATTCAAAACATTACCTCCCTCGGGTAACGTGTGCAGGAATAATTTTTGTTTCAGATGCATCTTGCTGGTGAGATCCTTGGTCATGCAAATCCCTTCCAGCTTTAACCATAGAGCGGCGGCAGTTTTTTCGCTCAAAACTTCCTGCAAAATATTATTATGCAAATGGAGTTGAATTTGTGACAAAGCCTTACAATCAATTCTTTTCTCCTCATCAGTCCAATCTTGAATTCGGTTCTTCCCAAAACTATCCAGTGCTACATCATAGTCGGACTGTGCCAACAACGCCCGCATCTTGACTTGCCATAGGGTAAACCTTGTGTCACGGTCCAGCAGCGGAAGATCGTACTTCATGGAAGCCATGAGTAGATAAATCTGTGCACAAAGTAGTACAAGTCCGAAGTAGAACAATTCTTGACAGAATTTATATGCGGAACAAACAGAAATTGGATAGGTAGCACCTGGTAGTATTTACGGGTAGTGGACGTAGCAACGCACTAATGAACTAGTACTAGTCACGTACTAGCGATTAGTGGTCAAACTGTAGCTTCACGTGAAAGTAGTATATGGTGGCTGCCTCGGGACTTGAATCCAGTACGTGGAGAAGCAAGGACGGCTTGGTGGATTTCACGTGATGCGAAGCAACGATAGCAGCGTAGCAGTCTCGGGACTTACGAGCAGCAGCAACACAGATCGTCCTGGACCAGCAGCAGTCAAATCATACCTGCTGCTTGGTACTTGAACCTCGTGCAGAAGACCTCGTCTCCGACTCGGCGGGAGACTCGGCAGCTTCGTAGGCGATGCAGCAGCGGAAATCGATTTGCTGTCGGATTAGACGAATCGCCGGCTCGCGTGCGGCGGCACACCCGACGAAACCCTAACTCTCTCGTCTCAAATCTCGTATCTGTAACTTGGCTCTGTATACCACTTGTTAGATAATAACGAGAAATAAACGAGATAGAGAGACACGGATTTTTACGTGGAAACCCTTGCGGGAGAAAACCACGGACACACGAAGGCGCAATCACTATGATGGAGGAGTATTACAAGCACGAGACGACAGACCGTCTGAGGTGCGACTACATGGGGTATATAAGAGGGCAATACATGAGAGTCCTTGGAGGACAAGTAAATGAGTTGTACTCGTACGCGTCGACGTCAACGCAAAGGCCCACACCATATGTACTACGTCTAGTCCAATACGGTACTAGAATTTAGATCATAATTTAACAATGAGGAGGATCCTCCCGCTTCCTCAACGATTTGGGCTTCCTGGCCGTTGGATCTGGTTGTTTGATGCGATCTGGGCCGTCGGATCGACCCCTGGAACGACCTCGTCCGTTGGAAAAAAAAGTTACTGTTGCAATGAACAGTTTCACCTCGACCGGGGCACCGCGCGTAATTATACTGCCCCGCCGGGGGCATTTTCGTCATTTCGCATTGTGGGGTATAAAAGGCGCCCGCTCGCATGGAGATGACCTAGCCCGCACTCGCGCCCCCTCCCTCGTCCTCGCCGCCCCGCCCGCATCGCCCCGCCCTCTCCTCTCCCTCTCCCGCCCGCATCACCGCCGCCCCGCCCGCATCGCCTCGCCCTCTCCTCTCCCTCTCCCTCCCTCAGTCCTCGCTGCCCCGCCCCGCCCCGCCCCGTTTGGATGCCCCCGCTCGCCCCGCCCTCTCTTCCCCCTCTCCCTTCCTCAGACCTCGTGGCCACGGAGGAGGGCGGCGGGTCAGCGGCGCCGGCGATGGCGTCCGTGGCAGCGGTGGAGGGCGCGGCCACGGCGCTCGGCGACGTGGCCGGGGCGCGTGTCGGAGTCGGTGCGCGTGGTGGCGGTGAACACGACGAAGCCCGTGGGTGTCATCCATAGCGTGTACGACGCCGGCCACCGCTGCTTCGGCTAGAACTACATCCACGAGCTCATCGACAAGGCCCCCCAGGTTGTACCCCCAGCTGAGAAGAATGAAATTTTTATTCCCTTTCACCGCGTGAAAGAACTGCTGATTGGGGGATCCCGCCGATTGGAACGTGAATGGAAAACAAGTCACTCTCTCTCTCTCGTGCTTCTGCTCGTCCGGGATGCAGCTCTTCAGTGAGCTCGACAAGGTCTGTCTTCTCTTCCCCATCTCTCTCTCTCTCTCTCAAATCCCCAGCGCTCACATTTGGTCTACTCTTCTCTTGTAGATGTGCTTGAAGAAAAGGGCCATTGGATTGTACAGGAAGAATGGGATGTTGTTCTTTGCTGCTTCACCTAGCCTTGCTGCTCAACCACGTTGCCCCTGGTAAGCTTGATGCTCTCCATCCTCCTTAGATTTGTATATGTCTGCTGCTAAAACAACAACCACCACCAATTAGCCTGGCATGCCACATTTTGGGTATTTAATTGCTGCACCATTCCAGTTGAACTGACATATCTCTCTCATGAGGTTTGCTTGTGTTATGTTCCTTTCCACTAACATGAAATTAACTGTGATGTCCTTCTAATTATCTGGTACCAGGAATTTTATCTAGGACATAAAAGGCATAAAACCTTGAGGAAGGAATTGTGTGTGCCGCAACTGGATAATTTGTGTGAGTTGGATGTATCGTTAAGTGACCAACCTGAATTGTTCTTATTGTTGATTGTTATGTGCTAGCCTGCAATACATGATAAGCACACCTGTCACCATTGGTTCATGTTGTACTATTGAGACTTACTGATTAATTTATGGTCTTCCACTCCATTATCCCCTTTTGATTGTTGGTTTGATGTACTCTGCTATGATGCTTCTTGGGTCTATTTAGTTAATTTTTGGTGCTCTTGCTTTATTTACCTCTGCTATGATCTATGCTTTTTAGATATATTTGTTTAAACCCTTCTGATTGTCGCTCTTCTTTGTCTTTTGCAGGTGTTGTTGTTGTGGGTTGGTGCTGCTGATGTTGCAGGGGCAGCAGTGTCTCCAAGCAAACAGGTTGTTGTGTACCTACGACATATTTCTGTGCTCCTGGATGTGCTACATCACCTCATCCTCTCATTGGCCGCCTCGGTGCCCGTGGCGTTCGTGCTCATCGGCGGGACGATGCAAGGCGCAACCCCGATGCAGCGGCGTGGATGTGCGGTGTACGAAGCGGTTCCTCGCCGGCTGGACGGCGTTCAGGCGCAACCCCGGCGCCCACTAAGTACTGCCTTGGCTACAACCTCCCTCGGTGAGCTCCATCTTCCTCCTGATCTGCTTCAGCTACTGCAGGGGACATGGCTAGGGCTATGATGACCAGTTATGGTTGATATAGGCATGCTCTCGAGCAATCGAGGCAATTGTTGTGGGTATTAATTTGGATCCCCCCTCATTTCTTTGAGCTATTTTGATCACGTTCTTATTTTAGTGGCTCTGTCCTTGGATGGTCATTTCTGATGAGTGATAACCAGGGCAGTTTCACCCTCATAAGAACATATTAATCTGGTGATCCATCAAGAAATAAGGATGCCGGTCATCCTCCCGGCTCCTCAGCCGTTTGGGATTCCTGGCCGTCGGGTCGGGTGGCTTGATCGGATCTGGGCCGTCGGATCGACCCCTGTAACGACCTTGTTCGTCGGATAAAAAAAGTTACTACTGGAATGAATAGTTACTCCCGTTTCGTGCCACCGCTCGTAAATAGCCTGTCTTGCCAGGGGCATTCTCGCCATTTCGCTTTGTCTGTGGCGGTGGCGTTCGTGCTAGGGTGATGATGATTAACTGTGGCTGGAATAAGTGTGCCTTTGAGCAATCAAGGCACCTGTGGGTATCAAGTTGGATCCTCCCTGTTTTCTCTAGAACCCTTTTTGATCCTGTGATACCTATTGATCTGTCCTTGGATGGTCATTCTTGTTGAGTGATAACCAGGGCAGCTCCATTGTGTAAACAGATTGATCTGGTGATAAGAGATGACGGGGTAGGTTATATGATCGAGGAAAGGCGAATCTGAGCCCACTATGCAATGAACACTAAACCCTTTTTATTTTTATTTAAAGGTGTTGCTTATTTATGCTCCAGTGTTTATAGCCATTTAAAGTAAAGTTTTCTTCTCTCTTGTACCTTTATTGTTTGTTGTTGTTCTTTGATTTAATCTGGTTAAGAGTAAGTTGCACTTTGTTATACTAGAAAAACTCACTCCCAGCAAGTTATCGGTTGAATGACTTGTTTTAATTCGTTGTGATACTATTACTTCTATTTTTTTTGCAAGTTACCAGTTGCAGCTATTTGTTCATGCTACAGAAATTAATACTACAGGATTTTTTTGAGATTTTTCTCGAGATAATGCTGGATTGTTCATGTAAAGAGTGACTGAGTTAGCGTGTCCCGTTTTGTATCCATAAACAATTTTTCGACTGATGTGATTAAGTTGCTTGGTTAATCCGAGCCATTGAGCGGACATTTCCTTTCATTTTGTTTAGTTTGTTCTGAAGCTTTCCCCAATTCTGTACGTCACCACTCCATTTTTTTGGATCCCGCAGTTTGAACAAACTTCCAACTATAGAGTATAAAATATGCTACCTACATAAAGAGGAGTTAAATAAGGATGAACTTACACAGCTTATCCTTATTTTAGCAATGATAGTATTTTGTATATAGAGCTGATACTCTGAAACTTATGTTTTTATTACTGTATTATATTATGAAGGTTCAAGTATTTGGGTTCTAGCTCCTACTTGAATATGGTAGACGCTTATTCATTTTCCTATTAGTCTAGTAGGATTACATCATTGATGTTACTTCCCAACCAATATTAAGCTGGCAGTTGTTTATTTTCTCTTTTGCCTAACACATCAAAATCTAGAGCAACACTTTTTGTTGATTGATATTTCTGACAGATACTGATTACTCCTCTTTATTTTATTGTATTGTTATCCAATTAAAAAGGTTTTGTTGTAGGTGTACATTTTTTCTGTATGGTATATATTATGCGAGTTATTTCTAATGCATCTTGATATTATCTTAGAATCATCTGACTAGAGTCTCGGTCCTTCGAGGATAGTTAACTAAAGCATCTTTTATATCAGATATCAAATTATCTATACTTGTACTGAGATATTAATATATCTAACTAGATTTTCACTTCTTTAATGGAGTTTTTAGCACTCAAATTTATTTGAAATAGCCGCTCCTATGTTTTTGTCAGTGCTTGTTGTACTTTCTTTAAATGTTTCTTCTTGGTAGGATCAGTTCTAAGTTGTGGATGTAAGCATGCCTTTTCAAGCTTAAGCATTTTCTCTCCTTACAGACGACCTTCTGCTTTCTTATTTTGACAAAATAGACAAGTTGGATGCAGTTGCCGCCACTCATGTTGCTACAGGGGGAGTGCGCGCAGGGGGGAGTGGCGGGTCAAGGTGAGCTCATCGGCACCGCTGCTGACCGGCAGATCCAGGCTCACCCTCTCGATGCACGCAGGGGGGGTGATCTATGACGACCTCCTGGGCACGACACCGCTAGATACGGTGAGAAACACGCACTCCGTCCACCATCGGTCACCGGCAGTAGCAGGACGAACCATCGCCGTAGCCGCCAGGTGTTTATATTCTCTAGCTGGTTAATGTTTTCTTTCTTGGCTGTAGTGTATTTGGCATTTGAGGTGATCACAAATAGGAGTTGGGGTAGAAAAATGTTGTTTTATTTCCTCTCATGTGACTAGCCAGTTTTGCCTTCATTCCCAGAGTCTTGCAAGTTGTACCCATGTCGAGATTTGCTATGGTTTCTTATGTCTTTGTTTCATGTTTATTTCAGGTTTTGCTTTGTGGCCTCAAGTCCAGCGTATCCTTGGTTTTATATTGAATAAATGCCTGCAGTTTGCACCCATTTCTGTAATATAGAAGTTTATCCTGCTCCTCTTCATCTTATGCTTTGTAGTGGACTTGATACGTATGTTTAGTGTCTATGCCAATACCTGTGGTTCTGAAGTATATTTGAGATGTATTTTCCTTCTGGAAAGGCCACACTATTCCTTCCAAGTATATTCATAGTAATGAGAATGCATGTGTTTCCTGTATGTAATAGTGCGACACACGCATTCTTATTTACAAATTGAATCATGCTACTCTGACATCAGAGAGCTGTAGGTTTAGTTTTTTGTTAAAGCAGTATCTATTAGGTATTGTATATGCAGCACCACATTTTGAATCATTCAATAGAAGTTAGGTTCAAGTTCAGATTGTTTAAGTAGCATGTGGTAACATATGCACACCCCTAAGGTATACTAGCCAGTGTTTGTTAGTATGGCAACGTGTGTCGTAGTTATTAGGAGCCGCTGGTGAGTTCATCTTCTCTTTATTTTTCCACTCCATTCTTTTAACACTTAATTTTGTTGTCCTTTCTTACAGATATTCATTGTTTCTTCTTTTTATATGTTCAAACTGTAATGGAGATGAAATGCACATGTATATCCTTGATAAAGATCTCTGTAATTTTTAAATGTGCTGACAAGGACAGTGCTATTGCATTTGAATCAACAAGTTGTTGAATAATATGGTCTCCTTGTGCTTACCTGCAAATCTGTCGTATCTTATATTTGTTGGATAAACAAAAAGGACTGGTGGTTAATTGTCTCAACCATCAGTTGAGAACATATAGATTTTCAGTTTACAAGTTAAGGGGTGTGGCTCCTGTGCCTTCTTTATTCCTTTGTGCGTGTGTTTAACCTTTTTTGGTGCATGTGGTGGTCCTGCCCGACTGTTGTGACTGTTGTTTCTGATTCAGGAAAGCAAGAGCTTGACTGTATTATGAAGACCATAAATAGATAAGTACAGATTGTTTGCAAGTAAGTCAGGATTATATGAGGTGATTTATCCTTTTTAGAGTTTTATTAGTATATCCATAAAGGGATCCATAGCATACTAATTGTGTTGAGGTTTATTTCACACTATAAGAGAAATTATTCATGTACCCGTGAAGTGGATATTATTATATTTTATAACTGGGACAACAAAGCTACATATGGGTCCTTGGAGCTCCAATCATTTCTTTCATTTGTGATGAGCTAACTTATGGTTACCTGTTGCTGTCAATTATCAGAACTGCTACTTTCCGTTTCCTTATATTGAAAGTGACTGGAATGCATTCCTTAATCGCCCTCATTGTGTGCAGAAGGAGTTGCTATTACATGTATTAAATAGATTGATATATATTTGTTCTCTAAAAATATGTTCCTATTTTCGTTAAGAACACACCACTTCATCATTTCTGTTGTATAGCTTTCCTAGGTTTATTAGCCCATTGTAATGATTTTTTAGAGGTTTCACAGTATCCTTAGGAAAATGAAGCCCGAGGATGCTACATATCCTTTGCTTTCAAGTGTCCATCACTACAAGTTGCATTAGCTTCTCCTTGGAACATGGAAAGAGGAAATAGGAGTTCTCATTGATGATCATCTAAAAGCACAGTACATGTTCTTTGATTAATAACGAAGGCAAAGGCCCTACCACTATCTATGTTTGGATGGCATCGCTTCCAACTGCTTGACCCAAATGTTGGGACCGACACCCTCGCACCAAGGCGCGCTCCCTATCTAGTTACAACTAAGATCAGTAGATCTTCAAAATACACCAATAACATCATCAACTTCCATGGCATGTTATATATAAGGGCCTAATATATATTTAACCTCCAGAGCTTCTATTTCATTCCTCTCGGATGGACTTGCTCTTCTCCAGCTTCTCGTTGCTACCATGCCCAGCTTCAGTACGTCACCAATCAGAAAATCTTGCTTCTTCTTCTCTTCCTATAGAAAATCCCTATCCTCTTTGATCTCCGCCATTGTCTTCCTGGTGTTCCTGGTGATATATGACTGAGAAGAAAGGATGCACCTTTTCTCCTTTGCCAGCTTCATCTTCACCTCCATCTTACACTGCTCCTCTAGTTGTTCCTTCTTTTTATTTCACATCTTCAGCATCCTTTGCTGACTTATCATAGTCCATCTTTTGAAACTTTGCATCTTACCATTCAAATAGCTTACCAACATATGTAACTTCATCACTATACACGAACTCATTTTGCTTCTTAATCTTGGATAGCTCTCTCTCATAAGCTTGTCCGCCAATTACACTACCATGGCTTTGCTCATGTAACATCTCCCAAAGCTTTTTCAGACACCTTTGTAGTATGATAGGTCAAGGCCCATCAAACCACTCAACCACTCCACAGTCAAGCCCTCCTCCGTGCAAATAACAAAATTTCATATAGTGAAAGTTAACAATTCAGTCACATTTGACTACACAGTGAACTATAACAAGTTAACTACACTATAAAAGTTAACAACTATTGTTTGACAAAGTTAAGATAACTACACACTGGCACTAAAATTAATCCACTACTCATTGAAATTAAGTTCATATTAATCCAAACACACATTGTACATGAGTAATGCTAACCTACTAATTGTACTTGAACAAATAAGATCCAGTTAAATTCGGTCACATTTGACTACACAATGAACTACAAAAAGTTAACTACACGGTGAAAGTTAACATATGTAGTCTGACAAAGTTAAGATACCTACAAACTGTCACTAAAACCAATCCACTGCTCATTGAAGTTCAGTTCATATTAATCCAACCACACACTAGATATGTGTAGTGCAGATAACTAGGCAGCACACAGATAGCTAGACACTGAAAGCTGCATAATGAAACTATAATCTTTTTCTTAACAACTTCAACAAGAGCTTAACTTCAATAACTAGACACTTGATAACCCACACGTATAGGGTATCGCAATAGTTTTCGAGGTAGAGTATTCAACCCAAATTTATTGATTCGACACAAGGGGAGCCAAAGAATACTTGTAAGTGTTAGTAGTTGAGTTGTTAATTCAACCACACCTGGAGACTAAATATCTGCAGCAAGGTGATCAGTAGTACAATAGTATGGTAATTTTGATAGCAATAGTAGTGGTAATGGTAACAATAGTTGTTTTGTAGAAATTGTAACAATAGCAGCAATAGTAGTAACTTAGCAAAGATCAATTTGTCAAAATCTCGTAGGCATTGGATCAGTGATAACGTTGCATAATATTCATCATATAATAGTCATAACCTAGGGCGACACAGAACTAGCTCCAATTCATTAATATAATGTAGGCATGTATTCCATAAATAGTCATACGCGCTGATGGAAAAGAACTTGCATAAAATCTTTTGTCCTACCCTCCCATGGCAGCGGAGTCCATAACGAACCTAAGGGATATTAAGGCCTCCTTTTAAAAGAGAACTAGAACAAAGCATTAACACATAGTGAATACATGAACTCCTCAAACTACGGTAATCACTAAAGAATCCCAGTTATTGTCACCTTGGGGTATGTGGATCATAACATGTAGCAGGTGCATACGACTGGCAAGATCGGATCAAGGACACAAATATAATCATGAAAACATAGATGGTTTAGACCTGAAATCATGGCACTCGGGCCCTAGTGACAAGCATTAAGCATAGCAAAGTCATAGCAACATCAATCTCAGAATATAGTGGATACTAGGATCAAGCCCTAACAAAAGTAACTCGATTACATGATGAATCTCATCCAACCCATCACCATCCAGCAAGCCTACGAAGGAATTACTCACTCCCAGTGGCGAGCATCATGAAATAGGTGATGGAGGATGGTCGATGATGACGAAGACGGAAGAGCCCCCTCTCCGGAGCCCCGAACGGACTCTAGATCTGGCCTCCCGATGAAGAACAGGAGGTGGAGGCGGCTCCGTATCATAAAACGCGATGAAACCTTCTCTCCTATTTCTTTCTTGGAAAATAGTAATTTATAGAGTTGGAGTTAGGGTCAGCGGAGCGTCGAGGGGCCCACTACCACCAGGGCGCGCCAGAGGGGGGTGGCACGCCCTGGTGCCTAGTGGGCAGCAGGCCCCCCACCCTCCAGTGGGTCTTTGCTCCAATATTTTTTCTTTTATTCCAAAATGATTCTCCAAAAAGTTTCGTCCAATTCTGAGAACTTTTCTTTCTACACAAAAACAACATCATGGTATGTAGTTCTGCTAAAAATAGCATCAGCCCGGGTTAGTTTCATTCAAAACATGCAAATTAGAGTCCAAAACAAGAGCAAAAGTGTTTGGAAAGTAGATACGATGGAGATGTATCAACTCCCCCAAGCTTAACTCATTTCTTGTCCTCAAGCAATTCAGTTGGCAAACTGAAAGTCTATTTTGTTCTTATGTCCATATATATGCTTAAATAATACCCAGGTTTTCAGCAAAGATCATGACTAACCATGCAAATGATAACTCTTAGAAATTATATTCACTCATATCAATGGCATAATCAACTAGCGAGCAATAATGAAATATCTCAAATGACAACACTTTATCAAAACAATCATGATATAATATGACAATAATGGTATCTCGCTAGCCCTTTCCGAGACTGCAAAACATAAATGCAGAGCACCTTCAAAGTTCATGCATCGACTAAACATTGTAATTCATGGTAGAACGGATCTAGTCGCACACACCATTAACTATATACAATGCATGAGGATGACAGTAGTTCTCCCAGGGCTGGTGCTTGTTTGAGAAGGTGATGACTCAATGATAAAAGTAAAATAACATAAAAGTAAATAGATATGCCCTTCGCAGAGGGAAGTAGGGATTTGCAGAGTTGCTAGAGCTCAAATCTTAAATTAGTGATAAATATAATTTTGGGAGGTATACCTTTCCTGTCAACCTTTATGACCGAGAGTTATCAATATCTTCCATGCTAAACACATTAGCGGCGGTTCCCAAGAGGTAAAAGTAAAGTTTACTCCCCCTCCACCAACAAACACAAGCCATGGGTCGGCGAATCCTCGGGTGCCCTCCATACCAACAATAGTCCGGGAGAGTTTTGTTTAATTATTTGCAATTTTTTATCATGGGACTGGGCATCCCAATTACCGGCCCCTCTCATGCAAGGACGAGTGAATAAACACTCATCATGAGAATAACCCGCTTTACATGGAAGATACTGACCACCCCTGTCGCTCCATGAGCGGTACAGGCACACAAAATAGATGTTCATTTGAGTTTTCAGAGGTGGCACATGCAAATTTACTTGGAACGGTAGAGTAATACCGCATATAGGTAGATATAATGGACTCATCTGGAACAACTTTGGTTTAAGGATTTGGATGCACAAGCAGTATTCCCGCTTAGTACAGGCGAAGGCTAGCAATAGGTTGAGAAGCGACTAGCTAGAGAGCGAAAATAGTCATGAACATGCATTGTGAATAATTAACATTGAATACTAGAATGAGTAGGATATAAACACCATGAACATAAATATTGTGGAGGTTGTGTTGGTTTTGAATCAACTACATGTGTGAACATGTGCCAAGTCAAGCCACTCGAAACATTCAAAGGAGGATACCATATGATCATATTACATCACAACAATTTTAATGCATGTTGACATCTAAGATAAATCATTATCCACTCCTAGCTACTTAAGCATGGCATGAGCAACTATAATCTCTAATTCTTATCATAAGCATGTTTAATCATAATATGCTGAATCATGGATACCGAGTCAAACATATTTAGAAAAAGAAAAAAACAAGTTGAGTTCATACCTGGCTATCTTTGCCATAGTCAAATATCGTCATTATTGCCTTCCACTTGCATGATCAAATGATATGAAAATAATAATAGTGCACGAGTGTGGTGGACTAAGCTGGAATCTGCAAACATTTATTCAAAGGAGAAGACAGAATTATATGACCTCTTTGTTAGATCAAAAATAATGCTTATGAGAGTCAGTCAACATTTTCATCGTGGTCTTATCCTTAGTACGACTCAACAAAAGAAAACAATTTCAGAGAAACACACTGAAATATTTTTGGAGTTTTTGTTTTTTCTTGAAGAAAGCAAATTAAAGAATAGAAAAAGAAAAACGAGAAAATCTATTTAGACGGGAAAGCTCCCAACAAGCAAAAGAAGAAAGGGAAATCTTTTGGGGTTTTGATACTATAACTAATTTAAACTGGAAAGAAAAACCGAAAAGAAGCGAGAAATATTTTTGGATTTTCTCAAAGTTTTTTCAAACACACAAGAAGAAAGCGACAAAATAAATATAAGATGGATTATACAATGAAAAAGAATGAACACTGACAACTGGAATGAGGTATGTGAACATGAATGTAATGTTGGTGGGAGATACATACTCCCCCAAGTTTAGGCTTTCGCCTAGCTTGGTAATCACCATCCCTGGCTTGGGTAATAGTCAAAGTGATAGGTCATGGAGGCTCTAGGTGCGGCCTCCTCAGCCAGATGGGCAGCCTCTACTTTTGCATTGTACTCATGTGCCTCTCTCTCTCATAGATGTGATATCTTCCTTTACCCTGATAATCAAAGAGAGTAGGTGCAGGCTAAATAACATGTACAATGGTTTTTTTATCGAACATCAAGTTATAATTGTAATTCGTAGCTCCATACTTAATAAACTTGTGATGCTGCATCACATCAAAGTTCAAATATCTATTAGGAAAAATAAGATCATTAGGCAAAGGTGCACCTCTTAGTTTCACAGCTACGCGGGAGGCATAAATTCCTCCATATAAATGACCACTATCAGCATTACGTTGCAGCCTCCGTGCAACAATCGCTCTAAGATTATATCTTTTAATGCCCGTTAAAGCAGTATGTATACGGCTCAAATTTGGGGCACAAAGTGTATTGCAGTATTGTTTACCCACAATGCATTTGCCATTAAAGAGCACAAGGTAACGGATGGAGGGAAATTGTATACTTTTTATTCTAGCTTGTGCAACTCCCCTATCCTCACGACAATAGAGGCTACTCAAGAACATTTAATCAGATTTTGGTGGTTCATCTAACGACCCCAATATGGGATTTGTCATGCATCATATAATTCTTCTAAAGGCATACTAAAGGTTCTATCATAGAGGCAAAATGAGACTCTAGAATCATGAGAATGGTACTTAAACTTTTTGGTGAACGAGCCAGTAAGGTTGTAGTGCTGAATGCACTTATCTGCGATGAAGGGAGCGAGTTCTATGTTGTGGACATACTAATCAAATTCTTCTTTAATACCCGCACCTACCATGAACTTGTCACACGGCCATAGACACGATCTGGTGTCGGTATCCCGCACCAAGCTTGCCCTTGGTTCATCATACGCTTGTCATATCGAGCTCCCACTCGATGATGCCTCTGAGGACCTACGCCTCGAAGAACTCTTCCTAATAAGGTGCATTTTATCTGCGAACAATTTCTAAAAATTTTGGGCCACAAAATGATATCAATAGAACTTCACAAAACTGATAGCAACTACTCATATGGATGTCTAGAGGCTATATCAAGCATTCAAAGTACTTGGAGCTCAAAAAATTCAACATGCACGCTCATTTTTAGTAGCACCAAGAGTAGCTAATTACTCAAAATATAAACCACTAAAACAAAAACTAATTGGAGCAATGGAGGAGTCACATACCAAGTAGCAATCCCCCAAAACAGTTGTTGGCGTTCTGGAACCCGGGGTACCCAGACTTGCCTGCCTGCGGCCCATGAGATGGCTCCATCAACGGCCTGGTATGGCCCACCTTAGCATCAACAACTCAAGACCCTCGCGAGGGGCCAAGACTCGCGAGGCGGATGACACCAAGACCTTCGGAAGGAGCGCCCTCCTCAGGCTGGCTCCTGAGGAGTGGAGATTTCTATGTAAGCCTCACCTCGCGAGATTCAGATGACGTGAGCTCTGACGACCAAGGCTAGGCAGGCGCCACCGGGCGCAGAACATCAGTTTCCTCTTTGGTGCTAAGGAGGCAAGCGCAGGCGCGGAGTCCCAAGCAATCAGTCAAAGGTTTCCATTCCCATGCAACAAGACCAAGACCGCCAGGACGGCAGGACGGAGGTCATCGCCGAGCCCACCATGGCATCACGACCAGAGGCTTTTGCAGGTGAAGACTACTTTTGTCAGGATAAGATGTACTAGTTGTCTCCCTTCGAATTTGGACGTTGTGGGATCCCTTCCCGCCTCCGTTTTGGGGGAAGAGGACCAAGGCCACTATAAATAGGACGCAACCACCACCGTAGAGGGGGACCCGGATCATTCCGATCATCCTCTCCACCACCAGCTCAAGAACATACCTCCTGAGGTCGCTCTTCCACTGTACCAGTTCGTCCTCAGCCCACCTCGAGGCCAATCCACCACAAAGCAGGAGTAGGGTTTTACACCGCAAGGTGGACCGAACCTGGGTAAACTGCCGTGTCCTCTTTCCTTTTAGTTCGTCGAGCTAGGCCGTGGGATCAACGGGTTGGCAGACTGGGGAGGTTGAGTTCTTCGCATGCACCCCAGAGTTCAAATCTATCCAGGGTTTGCGGAGCCCGAAATCCGACATTTGGCATGCCAGGTAGGCGTGCGTCGGAGGCTCTTTTCCGCCGGTTGATTCGCCACCACTCTGCCGCTCCATGGCTGACACTCATCGAGCTCGGGCTGAGCGCAGGGCCGCCCTCGCTGCCCGCGTCGCTCAGATGACACAGGCGGGCGACATCTGCCCTCGCCGTCCCTCGTCGCCAGTGGTGAACGCCGGCATCAGCCCCGCAGGCCATGAGCAGCAGGCTTCATCGCTGCATTCTTCTATGCGGCGAGACGGGCGCACAGCCACCCCGTCGCTGACTCCGGCTGCTTCGTCTTCCCATGCTCTTTGTGGACCGACGAACGTGCAGGATGCACTGCTCATGGCACGCGAGCTCCTGCGCTACCGCCCGGTCGATGGCCTCTACGAGGACTGGCTGCATCGCATCGCCGAGCTCGTCAGCGCCGCTGGAGAGTCTCCTTTACCATCTCGCTCGCTACATCACCTGCCGCCTGCCGCGGGTGATGTAGCTCATGGAGCACCTCCTCCACCTTCTAGGCCGAATGCCATCATCGAGCCAAGGCGGCAGGCTTCTCGGCGTGATCCGCAGCGCAGGGCGCCCGCGCACGATGAGGCAAGCTGCCAGGTGGTGCAGCGACCGCAAGAAGATGTGCGTGCGCTCCCAGCACCGCCATGTCAAGACCGCGAGCCGCCCGCGGTGGTGGCGTGCGAGCGCCAAGACCAGGCTCCACCTCTATGGCGGGCTCCCGTGACCACAGCGAGATGCCGTGCGTTCACTCCGGAGCTGCACATCATCGTCTGGCCAGGGAAGTTCAAGCCCGACCTGCCTCCACGCTATGACAGCACCCCTGAACCTGCCGAGTTCCTGCAACTCTACGAGCTGAGCATTGAGACGGCCAACAGCGACAAGAAGGTTATGGCGAACTGGTTTCCCATGGCCCGCAAAGACGGCGCACGCTCATGGCTCCTGAACCTCCGCGTGGGATCGATCTCTTCCTGGGACGAGATGCGAGAGCATTTCGTTGCCAACTTCCAGGGCGCTCGCGACCGCCTGCCAGCCGCGGGTGACCTGCAGCACATCAAGCAGCAGCCAGGAGAGACCTTGCAGAAGTACATCCAGCGCTTCAACAGTGTCCGCCTCAAGATCCCCAAGATGTCGAATGAAGCCATAATCTCGGCGTTCATTGATGGCGTCCATGACATCAAGATGAAGGAGGAGCTCGCCATACACGAGGATCTGTGCATGGCACTGGAGATGTTCAACATGGCAACCAAGTGTGCGAGAGCTGAGGAAGGTCTCCTCTCCCTCCTGGAGGTACTAGAGGCTGACCCAGAAGACAAGAAGGCCAAGGCCAAGGATGTGAAGCGCAAGGGGCCAACTGTGCTTGCGGCCAAACCTGAGATGAAGCGCGGCTGCAACCACCCAGAGTCATCCAAGGCGGCCGCTCGTTCTATGTCTTCCATAACGTGCGCAGCCACAACACCAATCACTGCCAGGAGCTCAGGGCCATCCGCGACGGGCACCTCGGTCATCGCCTCGAGCGCAACGATCGAGGGTACGGTCACGGAGGAGGCCGAGGCGGAGGACGCTGGGATGGCCACGACCCCTGCCAGGAATGGCGCGACCAGCCTCATGAAGACCGCTGGCAAGGACAACCTCGCGAGTGACCCTGGAGGGACCAGCCTCGCGAGGACCGCCCTCATGGCAACGCTGGCCTTCCCCCACTGCCGCCACCTCAAGAAGGAATGATGACCATCACTAAGATGAGGGCGGCTGGGATTCCAAGAGCTCGTGCATCGCTTGCATCCTAGGCGGAGCTCAGGCCCCAGCCTCCATCGCTATCTTCAAGCAGTTCACCGCGAGGTGAACGCGGCCCTCCCAAGTCGAGCACACGCTCGCTTAGGTGGTCCAAGTGCGCATCGAGCTACTGCTGGTGGCACACTGCTCCCGATGCTCTGCTCGCCATCATCAGCAATGTGCAAGTCACAAGGACACTCATCGATGGCGGCACAGCTTCAACGTCTCCTGTCGATATGTTTGACAGCTCCAGGTGCCGCTACAACCAGCTTCAGTCTCCCAAGCCCTTTCTTAGGGAGGGGACCGACGCTCCACCACCCCGGTAGGGCAGACCCGCCTCCCTGTCCCCTTCGGCAAGCGTGCAACTACAACACTGAGCTCATCGACTTCGACGTCGCCCACATTCGCCTCCCGTACAACGCCATCCTTGGGTACCCAGCTCTGGCCAAGTTCATGGCTGTGACCCACCATGGCTACAATGTCCTCAAGATGCCAGGAAGCTGCGACATCATCACAGTCGCCTACAACGAAAAGGATGCGGTGTGCTCCCTCGAGCGCGCCTACCAGGCTACAGCTGTCGAGAACCCAGATGACGAAGGTGCCACCCACTCCCCTGAGGTGGCCCCCAAGAAGAAGAAGCAGTTGGTCCACCATGGACCTCAGGAGGATGGGGCAGCTGGTGGCCCTGCCTCAGGACCAGCGCCCACTGACGGGGCGCCTTCCCCTCTCGCATAGGAAGGTGCGCCTGGTGCCCCCCTCAGGCTGGGCTCGGGGGCTCTCCTCTAGAGGGCCTCAGACCTGGCCAACGTGACGAGGGAGGCGCTCAAGCACCATGTGGAGGCGTGCCTCAATGCTCGTTTCTACAAAGAGAGCGCAGGGCGCAAGGTGCCTGGTGCTCAGGAGTTAATCACCAAGGCGATCAAGGAGCTTCAAGAGGTGCAAGCCAAGCGTGGCGAGCGCCATCGCACACCCCCCACTACAGCTACTACCCCTGACGAGGGCAGTGAGCTGCACGTCTGCGTCAACATCCCAGGGATCAACAAGGTCATGTCGCAGGAGCTCTTCTAGCCGTCCCGTGTTGGCCGGTGCAAGGGCCCACCTCATAGTTATGTTCGCATGCCTTTCGGTTTGATGGACATAGCTGCCGCGCACCAGCACCGCATGCGGGGCATCCTGGCGGCTCATGAGGCCATGCATTGCTACGTCTTGAGCTTGCCTTGGTTTTCGTTGAAGAGGAAAGGGTGATGCAGCAATAGTAGCGTAAGTATTTCCCTTAGTTTTTGAGAACCAAGGTATCAATCCAATAGGAGGCTCCTCAAAAGTCCCACGCACCTACACAAATAGACAAGAACTCGCAACCAACGCAATAAAGGGGTTGTCAATCCCTTCAAGGCCACTTGCGAAAGTGAGATCTGATAGAGATAATATGATAAGATAAATATATTTTTGGTATTTTATGATATAGATTGGAAAAGTAAAGATGCAAATAAAAGTAGATAGAAAGCTTATATGATAAGAGATAGACCCGGGGGTGATGACCCACGAGTGTAGGGGATCTATCGTAGTCCTTTCGATAAGTAAGAGTGTCGAACCAAACGAGGAGCAGAAGGAAATGATAAGCGGTTTTCAGTAAGGTTTTCTCTCCAAGCACTAAAATTGTAGGTGATAGATAGTTTTGTGGTAAGATAAATAGTAACGAGTAACAAGTAAATAAAGTAAATAAGGTGCAGCAAGGTGGCCCAATCCTTTATGTAGCAAAGGATAAGCCTGGACAATTTCTAATAATGAGAAAGGAGCTCCCGAGGACACATGGGAATTATCGTCAAGCTAGTTTTCATCACGTTCATATGATTCACGTCCGGTACTTTGATAATTTGATATGTGGGTGGACCGGCGCTTGGGTACTGCCCTTACTTGGACAAGCATCCCACTTATGATTAACCCCTATTGCAAGCGTCCGCAACTACAAAATAAGTATTAAGGTAAACCTAACCACAACATTAAACATATGGATCCAAATCAGCCCCTAACGAAGCAACGCATAAACTAGGGTTTAAGCTTCTGTCACTCTAGCAACCCATCATCTACTTATTACTTCCCATGCCTTCCTCTAGGCCCAAATAATGGTGAAGTGTCATGTAGTCGACGTTCACATAACACCACTAGAGGAAAAGACAACATACATCTCATCAAAATATCGAACGAATACCAAATTCACATGACTACTAATAGCAAGACTTCACCCATGTCCTCAGGAACAAACGTAACTACTCACAAAGCATATTCATGTTCATAATCAGAGGAGTAATAATATGCATTAAGGATCTGAACATATGATCTTCCACCAAGTAAACCAATTAGCATCAACTACAAGGAGTAATCAACACTACTAGCAACCCACAGGTACCAATTTGTGGTTTTGATACAAGATTGGATACAAGAGATGAACTAGGATTTTGAGAGGAGATGGTGCTAGTGAAGTTGTTGATGGAGATTGACCCCGTCCCGATGAGAGGATCGTTGGTGATGACGTTGGTGATGATTTCCCCCTCCCAGAGGGAAGTGTCCCCAGCAGAACAGCTCCGGCAGAGCCCTAGATTGGTTCCGCCAAGGTTCCGCCTCGTGGCGGCGGAGTTTCGTCCCGTAAGCTTGCCCACGAATTTTTCCAGGGTAAAAGCTGTCATATAGCAGAAGATGGACACCGGAGGCCCATCAGGGGCCCAGGAGATAGGGGGGCGCGCCCAGTAGGGGGGGGCCTCCACTCTCCTGGACAGGGTGTGGGCCCCCTAGTGTATTTCTTTTGCTCAATAATTCTTATAAATTCCAAAAACATGTTTCGTGGAGTTTCAGGATTTTTGGAGCAGTGCAGAATAGGTTTCCAATGTTTGCTCCTTTTCCAGCCAGAATTCCAGCTGCCGGCATTCCCCCTCTTCATGGTAAACCTTGTAAAATAAGAGAGAATAGCCATAAGTATTGAGATATAATGTGTAATAACAGCCCATAATGCAATAAATATTGATATAAAAGCATGATGCAAAATGGACGTATCAACTCCCCCAAGCTTAGACCCGCTTGTCCTCAAGCGGAAGCCGAAATCGAAAAATATGTCCACATGTTTAGAGATAGAGGTGTCGATAAAAATAAAATACGGACATGAGGGCATCATGATCATTCTTATAACAGCAACATATATAGATTTTATCATATGATTTCTTATGCTCAAGTAACAATCAATTCACAATGTCAAGTATGGTTCAAAAACTTCATTGAGAACTAACAAACTATAATCTCAGTCATTGAAGCAATTGCAATTTATCATAACATCAGAAAGAGTCAACAATAGAGCTTTTCAGCAAGTTCACATACTCAACTATCTTGTAGTCTTCTACAATTGCTAACACTCACGCAATACTTGTGGTTATGGAGTTTCAGCCGGACACTGAGAAAGATAGGGGCTTATTGTGTTGCCTCCCAACGTATTCACCTTTAGGTGATGTCAACAATAATAGCCCATGCTAACTTACATCCAATTGGATATATATATATATATATATATATATCATGATCTTTCAAACACGAGGAGCTTGCCAAAGGATAAAATGAAAAAGGGAAAGGTGAGGATCACCTTGACTCAAGCATAAAGTAAAAACATAAAGTAAAAGATAGGCCCTTCGCAGAGGGAAGCAGAGGTTGTCATGTGCGTTTAGGGTTGATGCACAAAATCTTAATGCAAAAGAACGTCACTTTATATTGCCCCTTGTATGTGGACCTTTATTATGCAGTCCGTCGCTTTTATTACTTCCACAACAAGATCGTACAAAGCTTATTTTCTCTGCACTAATAAGTCATACATATTTAGATAGCAATTTTTATTGCCTGCAACATGACAACTTACTTGAAGGATCTTACTCAATCCATAGGTAGGTATGGTGGACTCTCATGGCAAAACTGGGTTTAAGGATATTTGGAAGCACAAGTAGTATCTCTACTTGGTGCAAGGAATTTGGCTAGCATGAGGGGGAAAGGCAAGCTCAACATGTTTGGAAGGTCAATGACAATATACTTTAACTGAGATGTGAGAAAACATAAACCATTACGTTGTCTTCCTTGTCCAACGTCAACTCTTTTAGCATGTCATACTTAATGAGTGCTCCCAATTATAAAAGGTGTCCAAGATAATATATTTATATGTGAACCCCTCTTTCCTTATCACTTCCTATTAATTGCAACGATGACCAAAACTACGTTTATCAACTCTCAACAACTTTTATGCCTCATACTTTCTATATGTGAAGTCATCACTATCCATAAGATCAATATGAACTCTTTTATTCTTTCTACTTCCTCAAGATCATAGCAACATAGCAAAGCCCTTGACTCAACACTAATCTTTATTATAGATAGCTTACGGACTCGATTACAAAAAGAGATCACAAAGCAAAACTCAAAACTACTTGATATCAAAACTTCAATCTACTAGATCAAGATACTACTAAAAGGATCAAACTAAATAAAATGGTAAAGATAGGAGTGTGATGGTGATACGATACCGGGGCACCTCCCCAAAGCTTGGCAGTTGCCAAGGGGAGTGCCCATACCCATGTGATTATGTCCTCGGAGGTGGTGAAGTAGGAGTTGTTGATGATTTTGGCTTGTTCCTCAATTTACGCTTGAGTACAATATTTTGCTCCTTTAGGTCCTCGATCTCCTGCTCAAGGCTTAATACTCTCTTGCATAATTCCCGTTTATTTTCCTGTAAGAGACGAAAAGGGATAAACTCGATCTTTGGCTTCTTTGCTCTATCAGGGAGGCTTGACTTTTTAAACTCCTCGTGCATGTCCCCAGTATGAGGTAATGGTTCTCCGTCTTCGTCTGAACTCATCTCCTCTTTTACTTTAGGCTCATAGTCTTCCTCTTCTTCAGAGGTCTAGCCATCATGCTCCAAGTCCCCGTAGACCTTAGGGTCTGCGAGGTAATCAGCCACATAACTTTCCCCTTCCGAATCCTGAGATGACATATTGCTCTAATTCTGTAACATGGCAGCTCAAAACAAAAACAGAGGATATTTGGGTGATACGGTGGTCAAAACCTTCGGGAGTATATATAATGAATTTTTACTGACCAAAATACATAATGTGCAAGAAAACGGAGTCTAGGAGGCACACGAGGTGCCCACGAGACAGGGGGCACGCCCAGTAGAGGGGGGCGCGCCCTCCACTCTTGTGGGGGCCTCGTGTCCCTTTCGGACTACTTCTTTCTTCCTAAAATTCTTAAATATTCCAAAACTGCTAAAAATTGCCATTGGAGTTGTTTTGGAGTCGGTTTACTTACCGTACCACATACCTATTCCTTTTTGGAGTCTGGAATGTTCTGGAAAGTGTCCCTTATGTATTCCTCCGGGGTTACGGTTTCAATAATATTAGTTTCAACATTGATAGGATTACCTGAAATATAATCTTTAATTATTTGACCGTTTACCACCCTCGGACTTGTGCCTTCGAAGTTGTTGATTTTTATGGCACCAGAACGATAGACCTCCTCGATAACGTAAGGACCTTCCCATTTAGAGAGAAGTTTTCCTGCAAAAAATCTTAAACGAGAGTTGAATAATAACACATAATCTCCTACGTTAAACTCACGCTTTTGTATCCTTTTGTCATGCCAGCGTTTGACTTTTTCTTTGAATAGCTTGGCATTCTCATAGGCTTGGGTTCTCCATTCATCAAGTGAGCTAATATCAAACAACCTCTTCTCACCGGCAAGTTTGAAGTCATAGTTGAGCTCTTTAATAGCCCAATATGCTTTATGTTCAAGTTCAAGAGGTAAATGACACGCTTTTCCATAAACCATCTTATATGGAGACATACCCATAGGATTTTTGTATGCAGTTCTATAGGCCCATAATGCATCATCAAGTTTTTTGGACCAATTCTTTCTAGATCTATTCACAGTCTTTTGCAAAATTAATTTGAGCTCTCTATTGCTCAACTCTACTTGACCACTAGACTGCGGATGATAAGGAGATGCGATTCTATGATTGACATCATACTTAGCAAGCATCTTACGGAAAGCACCATGAATGAAATGTGAACCACCATCAGTCATAAGATATCTAGGGACTCCAAACCTCGGAAAAATAACTTCTTTAAGCATTTTAATAGAAGTGTTATGATCAGCACTACTAGTTGGAATAGCTTCTACCCACTTAGTAACGTAATCAACAACAACTAAAATATGTGTATAACCATTAGAGGCAGGAAAAGGTCCCATATAATCAAAGCCCCAAACATCAAATGGTTCAATAATTTCTTGACGTCTACTAATGTTACCTATTCTTTGACATTCATCACAATATAAAACAAACTTACGAGCATCTTTAAAGAGAGTAGGCCAATAAAAACCAGATTGTAGTACCTTGTGTGCAGTTCTATCTCCAGCGTAGTGTCCTCCATAAGATTCAGAGTGACACTTGCGTAGGATCTGTTCCTGTTCATGCTCAGGCACACAACATCTAATAACACCATCTACTCCTTCTTTATAAAGGTGTGGGTCATCCCAGAAGTAATGTCTTAAATCATAAAAGAACGTTTTCTTTTGCTGGTATGTGAAACTAGGAGGTATAAATTTAGCAACAATGTAATTAGCATAATCAGCATACCAAGGAGCAGTACGAGAAGCATTAATGACCGCTAATTGTTCATCAGGAAAGCTATCATCAATAGGCAGTGGGTCATCAAGAACATTCTCTAACCTAGACAAGTTGTCTGCAACGGGGTTCTCAGCTCCCTTTCTATCAATAATATGCAAATCAAATTCTTGGAGCAAGAGAACCCATCTAATGAGTCTAGGCTTAGCATCTTTCTTTTCCATAAGATATTTAATAGCAGCATGATCAGTGTGAATAGTAACTTTGGAATCAACAATATAAGGTCTAAACTTATCACATGCAAACACAACTGCTAAGAATTCTTTTTCAGTAGTAGCATAATTTCTCTGGGCAGTATCAAGAGTCTTACTAGTATACTGGATAACATTCAATTTCTTCTCAACTCTTTGCCCTAGAACAACACCTACAGCATAAACACTAGCATCACACATAATTTCAAAAGGTAAATTCCAATCAGGTGGCTGAACAATAGGTGCAGTGATCAAAGCTTTCTTAAGTATTTCAAATGCTTCTACACAATCATCATCAAAGACAAAAGGAATATCTTTTTGCAATAAATTAGTCAGAGGCCTAGAGATTTTAGAAAAGTCCTTAATGAACCTCCTATAAAAACCGGCATGACCAAGGAAACTTTTTATACCTTTTATGTCCTTGGGACATGGCATCTTTTCAATAGCATCAACTTTGGCTTTATCAACTTCAATACCTCTCTCGGAGATCTTATGTCCCAAGACAATGCCTTCATTAACCATAAAGTGACACTTTTCCCAATTCAGGACGAGACTAGTGTCTTCGCATCTCTGCAAAACTCGATCAAGGTTGCTCAAACAATCATCAAAAGAGGATCCATAAACGGAGAAATCATCCATGAATACCTCACAAATCTTTTCACAAAAATCAGAGAATATAGCCATCATGCATCTTTGAAAGGTAGCAGGTGCATACATAAACCAAAAGGCATACGTCTATAAGCAAAAGTACCAAAAGGGCAAGTAAAAGTAGTTTTAGATTGATCCTTCGCTGACACAGGTATTTGAGAGAAACCAGAATAACCATCTAGAAAGCAGAAATGTGTGTGTTTGGATAGTCTTTCTAGCATTTGATCAATAAAAGGTAAAGGGTAATGATCTTTCTTAGTAGCTTTATTTAACTTACGGAAATCAATTACCATCCTATAACCTGTAATAATTCTTTGCGGGATCAATTCATCTTTATCATTGGGAACAACAGTAATACCTTCCTTTTTAGGAACACAATGGACAGGGCTTACCCATTCACTATCAGCAACGGGATAAATAATACCTGCCTCAAGGAGCTTTAGTATCTCCTTTCTTACCACTTCTTTCATCTTGGGATTTAGTCGTCGTTGAGGATCTCTAACTGGTTTGGCATCTTCTCCAATTAATTTTGTGTTGGCATAACGTGGGACTAATGCCCTTAAGATCATCCAGAGTATATCCAATAGCTGCTCGGTGCTTCTTCAGAGTTTTCAATAATCTTTCTTCTTCTTGCTCTGAAAGGTTAGCACTAATAATAACAGGATATATTTTCTTTTCATCAAGATAAGCATACTTAAGATTATCAGGTAATGGTTTGAGTTCAAGCGCGGGATCACCCTTCGGTGGAGGAGGATCCCCAAGAATTTCAACGGGAAGGTTATGTTTCAGCATAGGTTCCTGTTTAAGGAACACTTCATCTATTTCCCTTCTTTCCTTCATAAACATATCATTTTCATGGTCTAGCAAATATTGTTCTAACGGATCAGTAGGAGGCACGACAATGGAAGCAAGACCAATAATCTCATCCTTACTAGGTGGTTCCCTATCACGAGGTTGTCTACGAAACTTAGCAAAATTAAACTCATGAGACATACCATCTGTGCCAACGGTGACAATATCTTTTTCACAATCAATCTTAGCACTAGCTGTATTCAAGAAGGGTCTACCAAAAATAATGGGACAAAAATCATCTCGTGGGGAACCAAGAACAAGAAAATCAGCAGGGTATTTAACCTTCCCACACAAAACTTCAACATCTCTAACAATCCCAAAGGGTTTAATGGTATCCCTATTAGCGAGCTTAATAGTAACACCAATGTCTTCTAATTCAATGGGTGCAATGTCATGCATAATTTCTTGATATAAGGTATGAGGTATTGCACTAGCACTAGCACCCATATCACATAAGCCATGATAACAATGATCTCCTATTTTAACAGAAATAACAGGCATGCCTACGATAGGTCTATGTATCTTAGTATCTGGTCTAGCAATATTAGCAGTCTCACCACAGAAATAAATAACATGCCCATCTAAATCATCATCCAAGAGATCTTTAACCATAGCAATACTAGGTTCAACATTAATTTGCTCAGGAGGTGTATAAGTCCTAGTATTACTCTTACGAACAACAGTCGAAGCTTTAGCATGATCCTTTATCCTAATAGGAAAAGGAGGTTTCTCAACATAAGTAGGAACAATAGGATCGCTATAGGTGACAGTCTTTTCCTCAACTGTAATAGGTGCAACTACTTTCACTTCAACAGGAGGATTATATTTAAACCACTTCTCTTTAGGGAGATCAACGTGAGTAGCAAAAGATTCACAGAAAGAAGCTACTATCTCAGAGTCAAGTCCATACTTAGCGCTAAATCCACGAAAAGCATCGGTATCCATAAAAGATTTAACACAATCGAACTTAGGTGTCATACCTGACTCCTTACCATCGTCGGAACCCCAATCTTCAGAGTTGCGTTTAATTCTTTCCAATAAGTCCCATTTGAAATCAATAGTCTTCAGCATATAAGAACCAGCACAGGAAGTATCGAGCAGGTTGCGATTATCAAGAGAAAGCCGAGCATAAAAGTTTTGAATAATCATTTCCCGGGAGAGCTCATGATTGGGGCATGAATATAACATTGACTTAAGCCTCCCCCAAGCTTGAGCGATGCTTTCTCCTTCGCGAGGCCAGAAATTATATATGTAATTACGATCACGATGAACAAGATGCATAGGATAGAACTTCTGGTGAAATTCCAACTTCAATCGCTTATAATTCCAAGATCTCGTATCATCACATAGCCTATACCATGTCAATGCATCTCCCTTCAAAGATAAAGGGAAGACCTTCCTTTTGACAACATCATCGGGAATACCTGCAAGCTTAAATAATCCACAAACTTCATCCACAAAGATAAGGTGTAAATCGGGATGCAATGTTCCATCTCCTGCAAATGGATTAGCTAGCAGTTTCTCTATCATACCCGAAGGAATCTCAAAGTAAATATTTTCATAAAGTTCAGTAGGTTGAGGAGCAACTCTTTGCTCTTCTGGTCGGGGTGAAGATACCCCGAACAAGCCCCTCAAAGGATTAGTTTCCATAGTGACAAGTAACAGAAAATTTCAGCACACTATATAAATGTTTCCTTACCAAGTTCCACTCACCAAAAGCGCTACACTCCCCGGCAACGGCGCCAGAAAAGAGTCTTGATGACCCACAAGTGTAGGGGATCTATCGTAGTCCTTTCGATAAGTAAGAGTGTCGAACCCAACGAGGAGCAGAGGGAAATGATAAGCGGTTTTCAGTAAGGTTTTCTCTGCAAGCACTGAAATTGTAGGTGATAGATAGTTTTGTGATAAGATAAATAGTAACGAGTAACAAGTAAATAAAGTAAATAAAGTGCAGCAAGGTGGCCCAATCCTTTATGTAGCAAAGGATAAGCCTGGACAATTTCTAATAATGAGAAAGGAGCTCCCGAGGACACATGGGAATTATCGTCAAGCTAGTTTTCATCACGTTCATATGATTCGCGTTCGGTACTTTGATAATTTGATATGTGGGTGGACCGGTGCTTGGGTACTGCCCTTACTTGGACAAGCATCCCACTTATGATTAACCCCTATTGCAAGCGTCCGCAACTACAAAAGAAGTATTAAGGTAAACCTAACCACAACATTAAACATATGGATCCATATCAGCCCCTAACGAAGCAACGCATAAACTAGGGTTTAAGCTTCTGTCACTCTAGCAACCCATCATCTACTTATTACTTCCCCATGCCTTCCTCTAGGCCCAAATAATGGTGAAGTGTCATGTAGTCGACGTTCACATAACACCACTAGAGGAAAAGACAACATACATCTCATCAAAATATCGAACGAATACCAAATTCACATGACTACTAATAGCAAGACTTCACCCATGTCCTCAGGAACAAACGTAACTACTCACAAAGCATATTCATGTTCATAATCATAGGGGTAATAATATGCATTAAGGATCTGAACATATGATCTTCCACCAAGTAAACCAATTAGCATCAACTACAAGGAGTAATCAGCACTACTAGCAACCCACAGGTACCAATTTCTGGTATTGCTACAAGATTGGATACAAGAGATGAACTAGGGTTTTGAGAGGAGATGGTGCTGGTGAAGATGTTGATGGAGATTGACCGCCTCCCGATGAGAGGATCGTTGGTGATGACGTTGGTGATGATATCCCCCTCCCGGAGGGAAGTGTCCCCGACAGAACAGCTTCGCCAGAGCCCTAGATTGGTTCCGCCAAGGTTCCGCCTTGTGGCGGCAGAGTTTCGTGCCGTAAGCTTGCCCACGAACTTTTCCAGGGTAAAAGCTCTCATATAGCAGAAGATGGACACCGGAGGCCCACCAGGGGGCCCAGGAGATAGGGGGCACACCTAGTAGGGGGGCGCGCCCTCCACTCTCCTAGACAGGGTGCGGGCCCCCTGGTGTATTTCTTTCGCTCAATAATTCTTATAAATTCCAAAAACATGTTTCATGGAGTTTCAGGATTTTTGGAGCAGTGCAGAATAGGTTTCCAATGTTTGCTCCTTTTCCAGCCAGAATTCCAGCTGCCGGCATTTCCCCTCTTCATGGTAAACCTTGTAAAATAAGAGAGAATAGTCATAAGTATTGAGATATAATGTGTAATAACAGCCCATAATGCAATAAATATTGATATAAAAGCATGATGCAAAATGGACGTATCAGGGGGCCATAGGTTTCACTAGTGGCTTCTCTCAAGATGGCATAACCATTATGGTGGGTGAACAAATTACTGTCGAGCAATTGGTAGAAAAGCGAATAATTATGAGATTATCTAGGCGTGATCATGTATATAGGCATCACGTCCATGACAAGTAGAACGACTCCTGCCAGCATCTACTACTATTACTCCACACATCGACCGCTATCCGACATGCATCTAGAGTATTAAGTTCATAAAGAACAGAGTAACACATTAAGAAATTTGACATGATGTATAGGGATAAACTCATGCAATATGATATAAACACCATCTTTTTATCCTCGATGGCAACAATACAATACGTTGCTTGCTGCCCCTACTGTCACTGGGAAAGGACACCGCAAGATTGAACCCAAAGCTAAGCACTTCTCCCATTGCAAGAAAGATCAATCTAGTAGGCCAAACCAAACTGATAATTCGAAGAGACTTGCAAAGATAACTTAATCACACAGAAAAGAATTCAGAGGAGATTCAAATATTTCTCATAGATAAACTTGATCATAAACCCACAATTCATCGGATCTCGACAAACACACCGCAAAAAGAGTTACATTGAATAGATCTCCAAGAAGATCAAGGAGAACTTTGTATTGAGATTCAAAGAGAGAGAAGAAGCCATCTAGCTAATACCTATGGACCTGAAGGTCCGTGGTAAACTACCCACAACTCATCGGAGAGGCCTTGGAGATGATGTAGAGGCCCTCCGTGATCGATTCCCCCTCCGGTGAGGCGCCAACGAAGGCTCCAAGATGGGATCTCGTGGATACAGAAGGTTACAGCGGTGTAAATAGTTTTTTGTGGTCGCTTCTGATGTTTTCGGGGTACATGGGTATATATAGGAGGAAGAAGTAGGTCGGTGGACGCTCGAGGGGCCCACGAGGGTGGGGGGCACGCCCAGCCCTAGGGGGGGCGCCGGGCACCCTCGTGGCCGCCTTGCTTGTTTCTTGACTTCCACTCCAAGTCCTCTGGATCACGTTTGTTCCAAAAAGATCACTCCCGAAGGTTTCATTCCGTTTGGACTCCGTTTGATATTCCTTTTCTTCGAAGCACTGAAGTAGGCAAAAAAATAGCAATTCGGGCTGGGCCTCCGGTTAGTAGGTTAGTCCCAAAAATGATATAAATGTGTAAAGTAAAGCCCATAAACATCCAAAACGGGTAATATAATAGCATGGAACAATCAAAAATTATAGATACGTTGGAGACGTATCAAACATCCCCAAGCTTAATTCCTGCTCGTCCTCGAGTAGGTAAATGATAAAAACAGAATTTTTGTTGTGGAATGCTACCTAGCATAATTCTCAATGTAATTTTCTTTATTGTGGCATGAATGTTCTGATTCAAATGATTCAAAATAAAAGTTCATATTGACATAAGAAATAGTAATACTTCAAGCATACTAATCAAGCAATCATGTCTTCTCAAACTAACATGGCTAAAGAAAGTTATCCCTACAAAATCATATAGTCTGGTTGTTGCTCTATCTTCAATACACAAAGTATTTAATCATGCACAACCACGATGACAAGCCAAGCAATTGTTTCATACTTTAGTAATCTCAAACTTTTTCAACTTTCACGCAATACTTGAGCGTGAGCCATGGACATAGCACTATATGTGGAATAGAATGGTGGTTGTGGAGAAGACAAAAAAGGAGAAGATAGTCTCACATCAACTAGGCGTATCAACGGGCTATGGAGATGCCCATTAATAGATATCAATGTGAGTGAGTAGGGATTGCCATGCAACTGACGCACTAGAGCTATAAATGTATGAAAGCTCAACAAAAGAAACTAAGTGGGTGTGCATCCAACTCACTTGCTCACGAAGACCTAGGGCATTTTGAGGAAGCCCATCATTGGAATATACAAGCCAAGTTCTATAATGAAAAATTCCCACTAGTATATGAAAGTGACAACATAGGAGACTCTCTATCATGAAGATCATAGTGCTACTTTGAAGCACAAGTGTGGTAAAAAGGATAGTAACATTTCCCCTTCTCTCTTTTTCTCTCATTTCATTTTCTTTTTCTTTTTTCTTTTTGTTTGGCCTTTTTTTTATTTTGCCTTCTTTTTTTATTTGGTGGGCTCTTTGGCCTCTTTTTTTTTATAAAGTACAAAGTCTCATCCCGATTTGTGGGGGAATCATAGTCTCCATCATCCTTTCCTCACTGGGACAATGCTCTAATAATGAAGATCATCACACTTTTATTTACTTACAACTAAAGATTACAACGATAATTAGAACAAGATATGACTCTATATGAATGCCTCCGGCGGTGTACCGGGATATGCAATGAATCAAGAGTGACATGTATGAAAATTATGAAGGTGGCCTTGCCACAAATACGATGTCAACTACATGATCATGCAAAGAGCAACATGACAATGATGATGTGTGTCATATAAACGGAATGGTGGAAAGTTGCATGGCAATATATCTCGGAATGGCTATGGAAATGCCATAATAGGTAGGTATGGTGGCTGTTTTGAGGAAGGTATATGGTACCGGCGAAAGTTGCACGACACAAGAGAGGCTAGCAATGGTGGAAGGGTGAGAGTGCGTATAATCCATGGACTCAACATTAATCATGAAGAACTCATATACTTATTGCAAAAATATACAAGCCATTGAAAACAAAGTACTACGCGCATGCTCCTAGGGGGATAGAATGGTAGGAAAAGACCATCGCTCGTCCCCGACCGCCACTCATAAGGAAGACAATCAATAAATAAAATTGTGCTCCAACTTCATCACAAAGCGGTTCACCATACGTGCATGCTACGGGAATCACAAACTTCAACACAAGTATTCTTTAAATTCATAATCACCCAACTAGCATGACCCTAATATCACCATCGTAAAATCTCAAAACAATTATCAAGTATCAAATTGATCATAACTTCCAATTCACTTCCTATGATAGTTTTTATTATACCCAACTTGGATGCCCATCATTCTAGGACCAATTTTATAACCATAGCAAATACCATGCTGTTCTAGAAGACTCTCAAAATAATATAATTGAAGCATGATATATTAACAATTTCTACAAAATCAAGTCACATCCGTGCTCTAAAAGATATAAGTGAAGCACTAGAGCAAAAACTATCTAGCTCAAAAGATATAAGTGAAGCACATAGAGTGTTCTAATAAATTCCAAACAAGTGGGTTTCTCCCAAATTGTGTGTACAGCAAGGCTGATTGTGGTAAACTAAAAATAAAATACTAATATCATACAAGACGCTCCAAGCAAAACACATATCATGTGGCGAATAAAAATATAGCTCCAAGTAAAGTTACCGATAGACGAAGAAGAAAGAGGGGATGCCTTCCGAGGCATCCCCAAGATTAGGCTTTTGAATATTCTTGAATATCTTTGGGTGCCTTGGGCATCCCCAAGCTTAGGCTCTTGCCACTCCTTATTCCATAATCCATCAAATCTTTACCCAAAACTTGAAAACCTCACAACACAAAACTCAACAGGAAATCTCATAAGCTCCGTTAGTGCAAGAAAGCAAAACCACCACATAAGGTACTGTAATGAACTCATTATTTATTTATACTTGTGTTAAAACTACTTTATTCCAACTTCTCTATGGTTCATACCCCTACACACTAGCCATAAATGCATCAAGATACGCAGACAACACACGAAAATCAGAATCTGTCAAAAACAGAATAGTCTGTAGCAATCTGTAACTCTCGAATACTTCTGGAACTCTAAAACTCCTACAAAAATTTGAAGTCCTGGGAAATTTGTATATTGATCTACAGAAAAAAGAATCAATGCAAAATCACGTTTCTGTGAATTACCAAAATTATTTTTGTGCGCACAAAGTTTCTGTTTTTCAGCAGAACCAAATTAACTATCACCGTAGGTTATCCTATAGGTTCTACTTGGCACAAACACTAATTAAAACATAAAAACACATATAAACATAAGGTAGATGGAACATTTATTACTAAACAGAAGCAAAAACAAAAAAATTAAAATAAAATTGGGTTGCCTCCCAACTAGCGCTATCGTTTAACGCCCCTAGCTAGGCATAAAAGCGAGGATAGATCTAAGTAGTGCCATCTTTGGCACTCTATTCATAAGTAGCTCGCATTTCATAAGGTAATTTAACTTTATTTCTTGGAAAGTGCTCCATGCCTTTCCTTAATGGGAATTGGAATCTAATATTCCTTTCCTTCATATCAATAATCGCACCTATCGTTCTAAGGAAAGGTCTATCAAGAATAATAGGACATGAAAGATTGCAATCTATATCAAGAACTATAAAATCTACGGGCACCAAATTCCTATTTGAAATAATAAGAACATCATTGATCCTTCCCATAGGCTTTTTAATGGTGGAATCCGCGAGGTGCAATTTAAAGAGCAATCATCAAGATCATGGAAACGTAGAGTATCACATAAAGTTTTCGGAATCGTGGAAACACTAGCACCCAAATCACATAAAGCATAACACCCATGATCTTTAATTTTAATCTTTATAGTAGGTTCCCACTCATCATTAAGTTTTATAGGTATAGAAACTTCCAAATTAAGTTTTTCATCATAAGATTGCATCAAGGCATCAACAATATGTTTGGTAAAAGCTTTATTTTGACTATAAGCATGAGGAGAATTCAAAACGGATTGCAACAAGGAAATACAATCTACTAAAGAACAATTATCATAATTAAATTCCTTGAAATCCGAGATAGTGGGTTCAATGCTATTTAAAGTCTTGACCTCTCCAATCCCACTTTTACCAAATTTAGCATCAAGATCTAAAAACTCTAAATCATTGGGACACCTTTTAACTAAAGTTGACTCATCTCCAGTCCCATCATTATTAAGATTCATATTACAAAAAAAGATTTAATAGGGGACACATCAATAACTTTTAGATCTTCATCATTATTTTCATGGAAACTAGAAGAACACGCTTTTACAAAGCAATCTTTCTTAGCATGCAATCTAGAGGTTCTTTCTTTGCACTCATCAATAGAAATTCTCATAGCTTTGAGAGACTCATTGATATCATGCTTAGGAGGAGTTGATCTAAGTTTCAAGAATCAACATCAAGCGAAAGTCTATCAACATTCCTAGCCAAATCATCAACTTTAAGCAATTTTTCTTCAAGCAAGGCATTAAAATTCTTTTGAGAGACCATAAGTTCTTTCACGCTATTCTCATAATCAGAGGGCATCTTATTAAAATTTCCATAAGCATTATTGTAGGAATTTCCATAATTATTAGAGGAATTGCTAGGGAACGGTCTAGGATTAAAGTTTCCTCTATAAGCATTGTTACGAAAATTATTCCTACCAACAAAATTCATATCCATAGATTCATTATTATTCTCAATCAAAGTAGACAAAGGCATATCATTGGGATCAATAGGAGCACCCTTAGTAGCAAACAATTTCATAAGTTCATCCATCTTTCCACTCAAAACATTAATTTCTTCTATAGCATGCACTTTTTTACTAGTAGATCTTTCGGTGTGCCATTGAGAATAATTAGCCATAATATTATCTAGGAGTTTGGTAGCTTCTCCTAAGGTGATTTCCATAAATGTGCCTCCCGTGGCCGAATCTAAAAGATTTCTAGAAGCAAAATTCAAACCGGCATAAAAAATTTGTATGATCATCCATAAATTCAAACCATGAGTAGGGCAATTGCGAATCATCAATTTCATTCTTTCCCAAGATTGGGCAACATGCTCATGATCAAGTTGTTTAAAATTCATAATATCGTTCCTAAGAGTGATGATCTTAGCGGGAGGAAAATACTTAGAGAGAAAAGCATCTTTGCACTTATTCCATGAACCAATACTATTCTTAGGCAAAAACGAAAACCAAACTTTAGCACGATCTCTAAGTGAAAACGGAAATAACTTCAATTTAACAATATCATTATCCGTATCTTTCTTCTTTTGCATCTCACACAAATCAACAAAGTTGTTTCGGTGGGTAGTAGCATCTTCACTAGGAAGGCCGGAGAATTTATCTTTCATAACAAGATTCAGCAAAGCAGCATTGATTTCACAAGACTCAACATCATTAAGAGGAGCAATCAGAGTACTAAGGAAATCATTATTATTGGTATTGGAAAAGTCACACAATTTGGTATTATCTTGCGCCATCGCGACAAGCAATCCAACACACAAGCAAACAAAAAGGCAAGCGAAAGAGAGAGGAGATTGAGAAAGAGAGGGCGAATAAGACGGCAAGGGTGAAGTGGGGGAGAGGAAAATGAGAGGCAAATGGCAAATAATGTAATGCAAGGGAGATAAGTTTGTGATGGGTACTTGGTATGTCTTGACTTGAGAGAAGACCTCCCTGGCAACGGCACCAGAAATCGCACGTTGGCGGGAGGTCGAATCTTGACTTGACTTGGTGGAAGCCTCCCCGGCAACGGCGCTAGAAATCCTTCTTGCTACGTCTTGAGCTTGCGTTGGTTTTCCTTGAAGAGGAAAGGGTGATGCAGCAATAGTAGCGTAAGTATTTCCCTCAGTCTTTGAGAACCAAGGTATCAATCCAGTAGGAGGCTCCTCAAAAGTCCCACGCACCTACACAAACAAACAAGAACTCGCAACCAACGCAATAAAGGGGTTGTCAATCCCTACAAGGCCACTTGCGAAAGTGAGATCTGATAGATATAATATGATAAGATAAATATATTTTTGGTACTTTATGATATAGATTGGAAAAGTAAAGATGCATATAAAAGTAGATAGAAAGCTGATATGATAAGAGATAGACCCATGGGCCATAGGTTTCACTAGTGGCTTCTCTTAACATAGCATAAGCATTACGGTGGGTGAACAAATTACTGTTGAGCAATTGATAGAAAAGCGAATAATTATGAGATTATCTAGGCATGATCATGTATATAGGCATCACGTCCGCGACAAGTAGACCGACTCCTGCCTGCATCTACTACTATTACTCCACACATCGACCGACTCCTGCCTGCATCTAGAGTATTAAGTTCATAAATAACAGAGTAACACATTAAGAAAGATGACATGATGTAGAGGGATAAACTCATGCAATATGATATAAACCCCATCTTTTTATCCTCGATGGCATGAATACAATACGTGCCTTGCTGCCCCTGCTGTCACTGGGAAAGGACACCGCAAGATTGAACCCAAAGCTAAGCACTTCTCCCATTGCAAGAAATATCAATCAAGTAGGCCAAACCAAACTGATAATTCAAAGAGACTTGCAAAGATAACTTAATCACACATAAAAGAATTCATAGGAGATTCAAATATTTGTCATATATAAACTTGATCATAAACCCACAATTCATGGGATCTCGACAAACACACCGCAAAAAGAGTTACATCGAATAGATCTCCAAGAAGATCAAGGAGAACTTTGTATTGAGATTCAAAGAGAGCCATCTAGCTAATAACTATTGACCTGAAGGTCTGTGTTAAACTACTCACAACTCATCGCAGAGGCCTTGGAGATGATGTAGAGGCCCTCCGAGATTGATTCCCCCTTCGGTGGGGCGCCCGTGAAGGCTCCAAGATGGGATCTTGCGGATACAAAAGGTTAAGGCGGTGGAAATAGTTTTTCGTGGTCGCTTCTGATGTTTTCTGGGTACATGGGTATATATAGGAGGAAGAAGTAGGTCGGTGGACGCTCGAGGGGCCCACGAGGGTGGGGGGCACGCCCAGCCCTAGGGGGCGCGCTGGGCACCCTCATGGCCGCCTCGCTTGTTTTTTACTTCCACTCCAAGTCCGCTGGATCACGTTTGTTCCAAAAAGATCGCTCCCGAAGGTTTCATTCCGTTTGGACTCCGTTTGATATTCCTTTTCTTCAAAACACTAAAATGGGCGGAAAAAATAGCAATTCGGGCTAGGCCTCCGGTTAGTAGGTTAGTCCCAAAAATGATATAAAAGTGTAAAGTAAAGCCCATAAACATCCAAAACGGGTAATATAATAGCATGGAACAATCAAAAATTATAGATACGTTGGAGACGTATCAGGCATCAGATGTTCCTATCAGAGGCGGCGACAGATCCTCGCGAGCTCCCCGGGCCCCAGAGCCTCGTGAGGTTCAGGGCCTAGGCTACTCGTGAGGAACGACTTTTGTAGTTCGCGTCTTCGGCTACCTCAACACTTCTTCAGCAACGGTGCTAGGTGACATTTTCGGTTTGTTCAGTTGGGGGCGCCTCTCGAGCTGCATTATCCCTAATCCATGTGGGTCCGTCCCTGTGGCATGTATCATTCTTTGCATTTGCCAGAACTGGCTTTACCCTATCCATGAGTTGCTTTATGATTATCACCCGCCTATCTGGTGCTTCGTCATCTCCGCGACCTCCATGCTTTACTAGCCCACAGTTTGCTCATTTCGCCACGGGGCTGCTGGCACGGCGCCTGTGCTCGGGTCCGTCCCTGCAGCGTCGACAAACCTGAGGGACCGAGCTCTGACTCGTGACCACCCCACGCACGTCACCCCACTAGGTCCTTAGTGCTTTCACCTTATCACGGAAAGATCAACGGCAGGATAGCAAGGGCGTCCATGTATTATCATCTCTTTCTCCGACTAACTCGTAGGAACCATCGGAGCCAGGATGCGAGCAGCCTCACCGGATACTCCATTTTTGCATAATTTGCTTGCATGTTAAATGGGGGCGGTTCATGAGCATCACGTCTCAGGAGCTCCTACCGGCTCTCGAGCCCTCACCCCTGGCCTTGACCACGGCAACGCGACCTGGCATACCAGCGGCGGCTGAGCTTTGCTCGAGGGCCGGGACCCGAGGATGTAGAGCATCCAGATGAGCAAGAAAAGGAGGAGGTCGGCGTGAGCTCCGCCTAGAAGCATCACCACTAAGGCAAGACTAGGCGCCGCACAAGGGAATCGCCGTAGGCTCACGAAGATAAGTCACCCTTACATATCAACGTGAACCTCGTGATCCAATATTTCACCTCGTAATCTCGCTCGGGCAATGCCGCTTTCCTTTTTGGCCTTCAGGGAGCTGCTTGCACGCCAAAGGGGACCTCTTGAGCATCGCGCCTCAGGAGCTCTTACCGGACCTCAGGACGCTCACCTCTTGGCTTTGACCACGGCATCACGACCTGGCATTCCAGCGACGGCCGAAGCCTGCCTGGGGACTAGGACTTGTCAGCGTAGAGCACTAGGATACCACGAGAATGAACAGGGGGCACCATGCCAGAGCGAGATACGCAGTTGCAGCATCATACTAGGAAGGATAACATTGGAGCAAAAGCACTGCAAATTTTTACATACCCCCACGGGGCTCGTCAAAATTCCGTGCAGGGAAACAAAAGAAGAAGACCTCAAAGGGATCCGGCCGCTGGGAATCACCGACGACGCCGAGAGGATGCCACTGTTGTGCTCCGGGCGCAGGGAGAGCTCGGCGGCATGTAGCTGTCGTCGCTGTACTCCGGAGAATCGCTGGGCCTGGGATAGTCGCTGGATTCTAGGGAGTCGCCGCAACTGCTGGAGGAGCTGCCGGCAAGGCCAGGGGCAAGGTCAGTGCCCGCGGCCGCGCCGCGTGGACCGCCTCTCCCAGAGCACCACTCCAGGCGCCGGCCGCCTTCGTCGAAGACCTTGAATAACAACATGGAGGCACCATCGTACTCAAAGTGGATGGCGAGGGCTCATTCTGGATAGCGGGCGCGGGTGACCTCGCTCCACCCTCAAGTCATAAATATGTCACTCGAGGGCACGACCTCGACCTGATCCACCCCCGTGGCTAGGATGCAGCACCTGGCGTGTTGCAGCCACAACTCGAGTGCCCCCCTCAACGGCATCTCCTCGGCGAAGAACCACGGGAGCCGAATCCAAGTGCGCGACGGCATTGCCGCCCACACCACGAACTCGCGTGAGGTGCCCACGGCATGTGTTCGCGGGCCAGTTGGCCGCGCAGCCTCGGCATGTCCACCGCGACCCCAAACCACGCGGCTCTAGGCACTGCCACCCTGCCCAGAGCTCTGCACGCGGGCATATAAAGGGATCAGGAAGCCAGGGAGAGGCCGCTCGTGCCAAGGCCGCGTTACCTCCTGCCCCTCGCCGGCGCCGCGAGGGTGGCCAAGCCTCTCCTTCGGCGGAAGTGGCCTAGGCTCCTCCCGAGGGGTTTTTGTCTACTTCGTCACAGAGAACCTCCTGATTGGCGCCATGATGCTACGACAAGACGGAAAGACAAAGAAGAAGAAGAAGGAGCCGGCAGCAAGGAGACAGAAATGAGCGAGGGGGGCTCTGCCCCTCCCCTCATTTATAGCCGGAGGGAGGCCAATCGCCGGCCTCCATGATCCCACGCAATGATGATCTTTCTCTGGATGCTGCAGGCTCTTGTCAAGTCAGACGGTTGCCGAGGCAGCGCGGGGAAGCGGAGATGCCCATGTCCCATCAAGAGCCATGCGTCGACCAAGGCCGCAGGCGGTTGGGGCCCGCGATGCTCCGTCCTTTCCCTTTTGCTTCGCCTTGAAGCCAAGCTCGAGCGCGCCTTGGGCCCCGGGGGCTACTGTCGGTGTTCTGGGACCAGGGGTACCCAGACTTGCCTGCCTGCGGCCCATGATGTGGCTCCATCAACAGCCTGGTACGGCCCACCTTCAGCATCAACAACTCAAGACCCTGACGAGGCAGACAACACCAAGACCTCCGGAAGGAGCGACCTTCTCAGGCTGGCTCCTAAGGAGTGGAGATTTCTATGTAAGCCTCACCAGGTGAGGTTCAGATGACATGAGCCGTGACGACCAAGGCCAGGTGGGCACCAGCGGGTGCAGGACAGCAGTTTCCTCTTTGGGGCTAAGGAGGCAAGCGCAGGCGCGGAGTCCCGATGAATCTACCAAAGGTTTCCATTCCCATGCAACATGACCAAGTCCACCAGGACGGCAGGATGGAGGTCATCGCTGAGCCCACCACGGTGTCACGACCAGAGGCTTTTGTAGGCGAAGACTACTTTTGTCAGGATAAGATGTATTAGTTGTCTCCCTTCAAATTTGGCCATTGTGGGATCCCTTCGCGCCTCCGTTTTGGGGGAAAGAGGACCAAGGCTAGTAGAAATAGGACCTAGCCACCACCATATAGGGGGACTGAGGGAGTCCTGGATTAGGGGGTGTCCGGATAGCCGGACTATCACCGTTGGCCGGACTCCTAGACTATGAAGATACAAGATTGAAGACTTCGTCCCGTGTCCGGATGGGACTTTCCTTGGCGTGGAAGGCAAGCTTGGCGATACGGATATGTAGATCTCCTACCATTGTAACCGACTCTGTGTAACCCTAACCCTCTCCGGTGTCTATATAAATCGGAGGGTTTTAGTCCATAGGACGGACAACAATCATACCATAGGCTAGCTTCTAGGGTTTAGCCTCTTTGATCTCGTGGTAGATCTACTCTTGTACTACCCATATCATCAATATTAATCAAGCAGGAGTAGGGTTTTACCTCCACCGAGAGGGCCCGAACCTGGGTAAAAACATCGTGTCCCTTGTCTCCTGTTACCATCCGCCTAGACGCACAGTTCGGGACCCCCTACCCGAGATCCGCCGGTTTTGACACCGACATTGGTGCTTTCATTGAGAGTTCCTCTGTGTCGTCACCTTTAGGCCCGATGGCTCCTTCGATCATCAACAACGACGCGGTCCAGGGTGAGACTTTTCTCCCCGGACAGATCTTCGTATTCGGCGGCTTTGCACTGCGGGCCAATTCACTTGGCCATCTGGAGCAGATCGAAAGCTACGCCCCTGGCCATCTGGTCAGATTTGGGAGTTTGAACTACATGGCTGACATCCGCGGAGACTTGATCTTCGACGGATTCAAGCCACAGCCAAGCGCGCCGCACTGTCTCGATGGGTATGATCTAGCTCTGCCGCCGGACAGTACCCTGGAGGCTGCACCAGCGTCCGCTCCGACCCCTAGCTCGGAGCCGACTTCGCCGGTCGAGGATGAGTGGCTAGAAACCGCCTCGGGGGCTACGATCTCTACGGCGATTGAGCCGAACACCATCCCTGTCCTTCGCAAAGCCCGTGACTCCGAGGTGCCGGACCCCTCTCCGGACTCCGAACCTCCCACGCCCCTGCCAATCAAATCCGATTGGGCGCCGGTTATGGAGTTGACTGCTGCGAACATCTTTCAGCACTCGCCCTTTGGAGACATCCTGAATTCACTAAAGTCTCTCTCTTTATCAGGAGAGCCCTGGCCGGACTATGGTCAGGAAGGTTGGGATGCGGACGACGAAGAAATTCAAGGCCCACCCACCACCCACTTTGTAGCCACTGTCGATGATTTAACCGACATGCTCGACTTCGACTCCGAAGACATCGACGGTATGGATGACGATGCAGGTGACAACCAAGAACCAGCGCCTATAGGGCACTGGAAGGCCACCGCATCATACGACATATACATGGTGGACATCCCAAAAGATGGGAATGGCAATGGAACAGCGGAGGATGACCCCTCCAAGAAACAGCCCAAGCACCGGCGTCAGCGGCGTCGCTCTAAATCCCGCCACAGCAAAAACGGTGATTCCAGCACGGGAGATAATAACACCCCGGATAGTGCCGAAGACAACCCCCTCCAGCAGGATTTAGCACAGGAGGAGGAACAAGCCAGCCCTCATGATAGAGAGGCAGTCAGAGAGGTAGAGGACGATAATTATATGCCTCCCTCCGAAGATGAAGCAAGCCTCGACGACAACGAATTTGTCATGCCCAAGGATCCCGTCGAACAAGAGCGTTTCAAGCCCAGGCTTATGTCCACGGCAAGAAGCCTCAAGAAAAAGCAGCAACAGCTTAGAGCTGACCAAGACTTGCTAGCTGACAGATGGACCGAAGTCCTCGCAGGCAAAGAGTACAAACACGATCGCCCCTCCAAGAGCTACACAAAACGCAGGCTGCTACCCCAATTAGAGGAGGAAGCACCCAAACCTACATCATCAGCGCATGACGCAACCGACCGGCCACCTCGTGGCTGCGACAGAGAGGCCTCTAGGCCCTCCGCTAAAGCCGCATCCCGGTGTCGCTTGAAAAGTACAAAGCCATGGGGGAATGCGCCAGACTTGCGAGACATATTGGAGGACAAGGCAAGACAAATAAGATCGATCTACGGATCGCGTGGGCGCCCCACGATACGTGATGACAACCGTCACGCCGGATACAGCAATTCCGGCCGGGCCGAACACAGTAGACAAAGCTCATTTGAGCTGCGTCGTGATATAGCCCAATACAGAGGCGCCGTACACCCACTATGCTTCACAGACGAAGTAATGGATCATCAAATCCCTGAGGGTTTCAAACCCGTAAACATTGAATCATACAACAGCACAACAGATCCTGCGGTTTGGATCGAGGACTATCTCCTTCACATCCACATGGCCCGCGGTGATGATCTACACGCCATCAAATACCTCCCACTCAAGCTTAAAGGACCAGCTCGGCATTGGCTCAACAGCTTGCCAGCAGAATCAATTGGTTGTTGGGAAGACCTGGAAGCCGCATTCCTTGATAACTTCCAGGGCACATACGTGCGACCACCAGACGCTAATGACCTAAGCCACATAATTCAGCAGCCAGATGAATCGGCCAGACAATTCTGGACACGGTTCTTAACCAAGAAAAATTAAATCGTCGACTGTCCGGATGCAGAGGCCCTTGCGGCCTTCAAACATAACATCCGCGACGAGTGGCTTGCCCGGCACCTAGGACAGGAAAAGCCGAAATCCATGGCAGCCCTCACATCACTCATGAACCGCTTCTGCACGGGAGAGGACAGCTGGCTAGCTCGCAGTAACAACCTGACCAAAAACCCTGGTAGTTCGGATACCAAGGACAGCAATGGCAGGTCGCCTCGCAACAAGCACAAGCGCCGCATTAACAGCGATAATGCTGAGGATACGGCAGTCAATGCCGGATTCAGAGGCTCTAAACCCGGTCAGCGGAAAAAGCTGTTTAAGAGAAAAACTCAGGGCCCGTCCAATTTGGACCGAATACTCGATCGCTCGTGCTAGATACATGGCACCCCCGAAAAACCAGCCAACCACACCTACAGGGATTGTTGGGTCTTCGAGCAGGCAGGCAAGATAAATACCGAAAACAACGACAAGGGGCTTCATAGCGATGACGAGGAGGAGCCCCGGCCGCCGAACAATAGAGGATAGAAGGGTTTCCCCCCACAAGTGCAGATGGTGAACATGATATACGCAACCCACATACCCAAAAGGGAGCGGAAGCGTGCACTAAGGGACGTATACGCGATGGAGCCAGTCGCCCCAAAGTTCAACCCGTGGTCCTCTTGCCCGATCACTTTTGATCGAAGGGACCACCCCACTAGCATCTGCCACAGCGGATTCGCCGCATTGGTTCTTGACCCAATCATTGATGGATTTCACCTCACTAGAGTCCTGATGGACGGCGGCAGTAGCCTGAACCTGCTTTACCAGGATATGGCGTGCAAAATGGGCATAGACCCCTCAAGGATCAAACCTACAAAAACGACCTTTAAAGGCATCATACCAGGTGTAGAGGCCAACTATACAGGCTTAGTTACACTTGAAGTGGTCTTCGGATCCCGGATAACTTCTGAAGCAAGGAATTAATCTTCGACATAGTCCCGTTCCGCAGAGGCGATCATGCACTGCTCGGACGAACCGCATTTGCAAAGTTCAATGCAGTGCCGCACTACGCATACCTCAAGCTCAAGATGCCAGGCCCTTGAGGAGTAATCACGGTCAATGGAAACACTAAACGCTCTCTCCGAACGGAGGAGCATACGGCGGCCCTCGCGGCGGAAGTACAAAGCAGCCTCTTAAGGCAATTCTTGAGTCCGACAACTAAACGTCCGGACACCGTCAAGTGCGCCCGGAGTAACCTACAACAAGACCGTCTGGCTCGTTCCGAGCACGCGTAGCAATGCGGCGCCAACCCTAGCCCTTGCGAAATCGCAAGACCAGTACCACGCGTACATAACTACGCTCTGGAGATACCATGGGCACAGGGGGAGGGGCACGACCACAACATTCCCAAAGTGCGGCTCAACCACACCAGGGGCTCCCAATTGTGTCATTCTTTTTTTCTTATTCTCAGGACTCCATTTTCCAGAAGCCCTGTCCAGCAGTGGAATCGCCGAACTCACGATGCAACAGCCAGGGAAGCAGAAAAGCTACATCGAGTATCCAGGTGGTCTCTATTACGAGCAGTATACTTGTTTTACATACCATCCCGCAGCCTACCCCTAGAGGGGGACATGTTAAATAGTCCCATCCCTTGCTTATCACACTATTTTTATCGTTCTGCTTTCATTGCAGCACTTTTTGAATAAACAATGCATTGCTTTTTGCCTATCATTGCATTCCTTTTTCTATTTATATATATTCACTTATGACATGTTGCATCCGTACGCTTTGGTACGGCCAAATACACCAGGGGCTTAAGTACCCCAAAATATGGTGTGATAAGTCCGAACACTTTAACAAGTGCGACACCCTGAACTTATAGCATTATATGCATCGGCTCCGAATCATGTCTTGGGTCAATAGTTGGGTTTGCCCGGCTCCCATGTTTTGGTACCTTACATTCCGTTATATCGGCTAAGGTAGCGCTGGGAGAACCACTGCGATTGTGCCCCGGTTGAGCTGGGTTAAGCACCTCAGTGGAGAAAGCTAAAACTGACCGTCATGATAGGGCGAGAGCCGGTCGCTATTCAAGAGGTTTTTCGGGTCCCTAACGACTCATGCTGCTTAGAGCAAGGAGTCAGTATTGTCCGGCCAAGGCATGGATAGCGCCCCGAACTCGGTCTTCCGAATACCAGGGGCTTCGCCAAAATTTAAAATTATAGAATTCTATGGCTAAGTGAGAGTGTTCAAGCATTATAGTCTGGTTGCCTTGTTCGTTGTGTTGAGCGCCTCCCTCGAAGGACCCAAGAATGGGAACAAGAGCGCTCAAGTTTATCCTGAACACCCCAGCACTAGAGGCATGGGGGCTGAAGCCAACGACTTGCCATCTCTCAAATTTGATAAACGGCCGCACAAAAGGTAATATTTTAAATTAACAAGCGTTGCTTAGCGCATATGAACAACGTTTTCTGCGCACAGGATAACAAATGCGAGTCTACTCAAAAATTACATCTTTGGAGCACTCACCCGCTATAAGGCGGGCACCCTTCAGGACACCCTTATAGTACATCTCGGGCATGTGATACTCCTTGCCCGGCGGTGGCGCGTCCGTCACAAGCTTCTCGGCGTCCATCTTGCCTCAGTGCACTTTAGCGCGGGCAAGGGCCCGACGGGCACCTTCAATGCAGACGGAACGCTTGATGACTTCAATCCATGGAAAGGCGTCCACCAGCCGCCGCACCAGACCTAAGTAGCTCCCAGGCATGGCTTCTGTCGGCCACAGCCGAACTATGAGGCCCTTCATGGCCTGTTCGGCCACCTTGTGAAGCTCGACCAGCTGCTTCAGCTGGTTGCTCAGGGGCACCGGATGTCCGACCTCAGCATATTGAGACCAGAACACCTTTTCCATTGAGCTCCCCTCCTTGGCTCGGTAGAACACGGCAGCATTGGACACGCTACGGGGCAGATCTGTGAACGCTCCTGGAGAACTCCGAATTTGGGTAAGTAACAGATAATTCACTTTCACATGCTTGCTTTGCATGAAGAATGCCTTACCCGCCGCTATCTTTTTTATCGCCTCAATCTCCTGGAGGGCCTTTTGGGCTTCGGCCTTAGCGGCTTTGGCACTCTCAAGAGCCAAGGCGAGCTCGGACTCTCGAGTCTTCGAGTCACGCTCCAAACTCTCGTGTTTTTCCATGAAAGCCTGGAGCTCTTGCCGCACCTCCGCCACCTGCGCCTCCTTCTTCTCTCGCTCGGTGCGCTCCGCGGCCGCACCTTTTTTGGCCTTGGACACTGCCTCCTTCAGGGTCGCCACCTCGTTCGTGGCCCTTGCAATACTCACGTTATTCCTGTCATTTTTTGCAACCAAATCCTTTCTATAAGGTATTACTTTAATAAGGTATTACTTACCTTCCTTGTCCTCGAGCTGCTTCTTGGCATGGCCGAGCTCGTTCTCGGACTGCTCGAGGCTCTGCTTCAATGCATTGACCTCCGCAGTCAGTGCGGCAGAGGTCAGCAGCGCAGCCTGCATTCCCATATTGACATGTTTATGTTAGACTCCTGCGTATATCTTTTTAGATCCACAGTACGGCTTTTCTTTTCGAACACCAAACTGAGCATCAGGGGCTACTGTCTATGTGGTATTATATTTACATATCTTAATTACATACCTCAAAGCCTGTTAGAAGGCTGGTACAGGCTTCAGTCATCCCGCTCTTGGCGTACTGAACCTTCTGGATCACCGCACTCATAACCGTGTGGTCCTCCTCGTCGATGGAGGCGCTGTTAAGCACCTCCAATAAATTTTCCGGTGCCTCTGGTTGGACGGAGGTCATCGGTGTCGCGGTCTCGCCCTTCTTATGAAGGGGCCGCCTGCAGGACTCCGGAACCACTAAAGGTTTCGGTGCGGAGTCCGGCCCTGGGCCGGACTTAGAGACCTTTGGGGTTTGATCCCCCTCGCGCCCGAAGTCCGGGAGGTTGCCTTGCGGCACCTCTAGGACCGCCTCCTCCTGGCTAGGCCCCTTTTTGCACCCCACCTCAGCGTCATCCGCAGCGCGAGGAGAGGAGGCGGCCGGAAGTGAAGTGCTATTCACGTCCGACGAAGACTGGGAGCCGCTCGTTGAAATGTCGAGCCCGTCCTTGGGTGGGCTGCAGGGTTATATCCGGCGTTAAGAGATTCTATGCGACAAATGAAACACCATGAGATATTCTGGTATCCGGACACTTACGATGTCGCCAGGGGCTTAACCCTCGGTGACCATTCCTCTTCGCCGTCGTCGGTGTTGGTGGAATAGTCCGGAGGAAGGGTCCTTCCCTTCTTGGACCCTCCGGCCTCCCCAGTTGGGGAGGCCTTCCTTTTCTTCTCTCCCCCTGCTGGGGGAGAGGCCTCTTTTTTCTCCTCCTCGTCTTCACGGGAGGAGTTCGCCTCGGAGTCATCGTACGATGAGTCTGATAACACCTGATGCCGGGAACTCTTTCGGGTTCCCGTGGCCTTCTTCTTGGCTTTCTTCTCCGGCACCACGTAAGGCGCCGGGGCCAGCAGCCCCGTTAATTGGGCGTCCGCTGGGTCTTCTGGCAAGGGAGCCGGACAGTTAACCTGCCCGGACTTCTTTTGCCAGGCCTATCAAAGGTAAAGGGAGTTTAGATCCCGCATAGAGTCAAACTATGGAAAATAAGCGTCCTATGAAGGATAAAATAGCTTACCTCGCCGGCTTGACGCTGCGAGCTGAATCCGCGATCTTCGGTAGCGGATGCGGGAGCCTCGGCGCCCTTGAACAACACCTTCCAAGCATCTTCGTACGTAGTGTTGAAGAGCCTGCTCAAGGTTTGGTGCTGTGCCGGATCAAACTCCCACAAGTTGAAGGCCCGTTTTTGGCACGGGAGGATCTGGCGGATGAGCATGACCTGGACTACGTTGACAAGCTTGAGCTTCTTGTTCACCAAGGTTTGGACGCAGGATTGGAGTCCGGTCAGCTGCTCCGAATCACCCCACGATAGGCCCTTCTCCTTACAAGAGGTGAGCCGTGTAGGGAAGCCAGATCAGAATTCGGGGGCCGCTACCCATTTAGGGTCCTGCGGCTCGGTGATGTAGAATCACCCCGATTGCCACCCCTTTATGGTCTCCACAAAGGAGCCCTCGAGCCATAGGACGTTGGGCATCTTGCCCACCATGGCACCTCCGCACTCCGCTTGGCGGCCGCCCACTACCTTCGGCTTGACATTGAAGGTGTTCAGCCATAAGCCAAAGTGGGGCTGGATGCAGAGGAAGGCCTCGCACACGACGATGAACGCCGAGATGTTGAGGATGAAATTCGGGGCCAGATCGTGGAAATCCAGGCCATCCTAGAACATGAGCCCCCGGACAAATGGGTGAAGTGGAAAACCTAGTCCGCAGAGGAAGTGGGTGAGGAACACCACCCTCTCATGGGGCCCGGGGGTGGGGATGAGTTGCCCCTTGTCGGGGAGTCGATGCGCGATGTCGCTGGACAAGTATCCGGCCTTTCGCAGCCTTTTGATGTGCCCCTCCGTGACGAAGGAGGCCATCCACTTACCTCCCGCTCCGGACATGGCTGGGGAAGGTTGAGGCGAGATGTGCGGACTTGGGCGCTGGAGCTTGAGTGCGCGGAAATGGATAAGCAAAGGAGGAAGAAGGCATAGGTAAAAAGGTGGATCCTTATCCCCTTATATGGACGGACGAAACTATGCGTCCCCACCAGCCTGGTAAAACTCGCTTATCACCCAAGCGCCATAATAAATGGCGCGGTTGGGTTACCCACGCCCGTATTGATGAGAATCCCGGAATAAGGGGACACGATCTCTGCTTTGACAAGACATGCCAAGGAAACCGCTTCGCTAAACGCGCTGAGGTGGAACCATAAAGACAATTTGAATAAAGGCTTTGCCGTGGTGTGATGTCACGCCACGAAATACGTTAGCAGATTAAATTTGTGTAAATATTATTCTCTCTATGGTGGTATGTGGAACTTGTTTTCCAGAGCCGGACACTATCCTTGTGTTAAAAATCTTCTATGAAGTATTCGGAGGAGGAACCCGCCTTGCAATGCCGAAGACAATATACGCGCTGGACTCGTCGTCGCTGAAGCCTGGTTCAGGGGCTAGTGAGGGAGTCCTGGATTAGGGGGTGTCCGGATAGCCGGACTATCACCATTGGCCGGACTCCTAGACTATGAAGATACAAGACTGAAGACTTCGTCCCGTGTCCGGATGGGACTTTCCTTGGTGTGGAAGGCAAGCTTGGCGATACGGATATGTAGATCTCATACCATTGTAACCGACTCTGTGTAACCCTAACCCTCTCCGGTGTCTATAAACCGGAGGGTTTTAGTCCATAGGACGGACAACAATCATACCATAGGCTAGCTTCTAGGGTTTAGCCTCTTTGATCTCGTGGTAGATCTACTCTTGTACTACCCATATCATCAATATTAATCAAGCAGGAGTAGGGTTTTACCTCCACCGAGAGGGCCCGAACCTGGGTAAAAACATCGTGTCCCTTGTCTCCTGTTACCATCCGCCTAGATGCACAGTTCGGGACCCCCTACCCGAGATCCGACGGTTTTGACACCGACAGGGACCCAGATCATTCAGATCATCCTCTCCCCCTCCAGCTCAAGAACATACCTCCTGAGGTCGTTCTTCCACTTTACCAGTTCATCCTCAGCCCACCTCGAGGCCAATCCATCACAAAGCATGAGTACGGTTTTACCCCACAAGGTGGCCCAAACCTGGGTAAACTGACGTGTTCTCTTTCCTTTTAGTTCGTCGATCTAGGCCATGGAATCAACGGGTTGGCACATTGGGGAGGTTGAGTTCTTCGCACGCACCCCAGAGTTTGAATCTATCTAGGGTTTGCGGAGCCCGAAATTCGAGAACAGTTTCAGAAATGGAGATTCGAGCAAAGAGATCGAAAATCTCAGGTTTAGGAGCAAGAACACGAGAGAGATAGAGAGAGAGAGAGCTACAGGGATTAGTTTTTTTATGGAGGTGAGTGACGATGTGAGCCAAGGGAGTGAGGGGGGCTTTTGGGGCCCACTACCCACCAGGGCGTGCCAGGTGGTGTGGCGCGCCCTGGTGCCTAGTGGGAACCTAGGGCACCCCCCGTGGTGTATTAAGTACCAGAAATTCTCAAATATTCAAAAAAAACTTGTTAAAATTTCAGGTCATTCTAAGCACTTCTATTTTTGTGCTATTTTTTATTACACGAATAATTCAGAAAAACAGGATAAACATGGCATTTTATTGCATTTAACTAAAAACAACAGAAAACAAAAAGTGTGGACAGAAGGTTGTGTGTACTAAATTCATCGATCACATGTTTCTAAAAAATAATCCATTAATAAGGTTGACCAAGTCTTATTAACAAATTACTTTCGATTAGTATGAAACCGAAGAATCTTTCTATAACACTAGGTTACCTCAACGGGAATATGCATATCCCCCACAATAAGAATTCCATATTTCTTTTTATAGTAGGAAGGGGAAGTTGAAAACTTCCAATAGTAATTGTCAGAGTCTTTTCAATAACATTAATATCATTCACTTGGAATTGTTTCCTCAAAAAGTGCACCGTGTGCTCATTACCATTGATACAAAAAGTGAGCTTGCTTTTGTTGCAATCAATAATAGCCCCTGCAGTATTTAAAAAGGGTCTGCCAAGGATAATCGACATGTTGTCGTCCTCGGGCATATCAAGTATAACAAAGTCTGTTAAGATAGTAACATTTGCATCCACAATGGGCTCATCCTAACAGACACCCATAGGTATGGTAGTTGATTTATTAGCCATTTGCAAATACATTTTAGTGGGAGTGAGTTTATTCAAATCAAGTCTTTTGTATAAAGAGAAAGGCATAACACTAACACCGGCTCCCAAATCATATAAGGCAGTTTTGATATAACTTATTTTTATGGAGCATGGTATAGTTGGTATTCTAGGGTCTCCTAATTTCTTAGGCACTCCATACTTAAAAGAATAATTAGCAGGTATGGTGGAGATTTCAGCTCTGGGTATTTTCTTTTATTAGTGGCAATATCTTTCATGTATTTTGCATAAGGGTCCATCTTTAGAATATCAGTCAAGCGAGTATGCAAAAGACTGGACTAAGCATTTCAGCAAAGCATTCAAATTCTTCCTCATCCTTTTTCTTAGATGGTTTAGGTGGAAAGTGCATGGGTTTCTCAACCCATGGTTCTCTTTCTTTACCATGTTTTCTAGCAACAAAGTCTTTCTTGTCATATCGTTTATTTTTAGAAGGTGGGTTATCAAGATCAACAACATGTTCTATTTCAACATCATTATCTGGTTCTTTATCATTGGCTGGTTGAGCATCTACATAAACATCCTCATTGTCATTATCATTATCACTAGGTGAATTTCAGTATCATAAATAGAAACGTCATTATCATCCTCAAAGGGTTTTTCTACCTCAGGTTCACTACAAGTATGCAAAGTCCTATCATTTTTCTTTTTTCCTTTTTCTTTTAGAAGGACTAGGTGCATGAATGTTAACTCTTTAAGAGTCTTGTTCAGTTATTTTAGGGCAACCTTCAGGATAAAGTGGCCCCTGAGTCATTCTACCTCCTCTAGTCATTACTCTAACAACATGATCATTCATATTATTATTCATTTCATTGAGTAATTCACTTTCAGATTAGCAACTTGTTCTAACTAGGTTTGGACCATAGACGCATGTTTACTAACACCTTTGACATCATTAACAATTCTAAACAACAGGTCACTCAAGCGATCAATCATGTAAGCATTTTGTTTCAATTGTTTCATAACATTTGCATTGAAATGATCTTGCTTCATATATCAAATTCATACAAGCATTGACTAGGAGATTTATTATAAGGGATATCACCTTCATAAAACTTTATAAGAAAATTTACCTCTACCACCTGTGGTGGTGTGTCAACACCATGTATTTCTTCAGTAGGTGGTAAATTCTTAACATCTTCACCTTTAATACCTTTTCCTTAATACATTTCTTTGCCTCTTGCATATCTTCAGGACTGAGAAATAAAGTATCCCTCTTCTTTGGAGCGGGTTTAGGAGGTGGTTCAGGTAGTGTCCAATCATCATAACTCTTCAATATATTATTCAATAGTTTCTCAGCTTTTTCAGTAGTTCGTTCTCTGAAAAACACAACCAACACAATTATCGAGGTTGTCCCTAGAAGCAATGGTTACTCCATTATAGAAGATATCAAGTATTTCATTTTTTCTTAAGAGGATGATCAGGCAAAGCATTGAGTAATTGGAGAAGCCTCCCCCAAGCTTGCGGGAGACTCTCTTCTTCAATTTGCACAAAATTAAATATTTCCTGTAAGGCAGCTTGTTTCTTATGAGCAGGAAAATATTTTTCAGAGAAGTAAAAAATCATATCCTGGGGACTACAAACACAACCAAGAGCAAGAGTATTATACCATGACTTAGCATCACCTTTTAACGAGAAAGGAAATAACTTAAGAATATAGTAATAGCAATTTTTTCGTCATGAGCAAATATGGTGGCTATATCATTTAATTTAGTAAGATGTGCCACAACAGTTTCAGTTTCATAGCCATGGAAAGGATCAGATTCAACCAAAGTAATTAACTCTCAGTCGACAATGAATTCATAATCCTTATCAGTAATAAAGATATGTGAAGTAGCAAACTCAGGATCATATTTCATTCTAGCATTCGAAGATTTTTTCTTTCAACTTGCATAGTAGTTTCTTAAGATCATCTCTATCCTTACAAGCAAGAAAGTCCCTAGCTACCTCTCCATCCATAACATAACCCTAAGGTATCTCAGGCAATTCATATCTAGGAGAGCTAGGTGTAATAGGTGTTTCATAATTTTGAGTTTCAATAACCTCATCAGTTTCAGCATTTTCAATTTACTTAGCTCTAGCAAGTTGTTCATCAAGAAATTCACCTAGTGGCACAGTCTTATCAAGCAAAGTACTAGCATCATCAATAGCATCATTTATAGCAGAAGTAGCATCATCAATTACTTGCGACATATCAGGATTAATAGGAGGTGGTGGTGTTGCAAGCTTACTCAAAACAGAAGGTGAATCAAGTGCAGAGCTAGATAACAGTTCCTTACCTTCCTTCGTCTTAAAGGGAACGATGTTGGTTTTATCATCCTTAACATTCTTCATAGTGATCAACAGATATAAATCCCAAGTGACTCAACAAATATAGCTATGTTCCCCGGCAACGACGCCAGGAAAGGGTCTTGATAACCCACAAGTATAGGGGATCGCAATAGTTTTCGAGGGTAGAGTATTCAACCCAACTTTATTGGTTCTTAGGCATTGGATCGGTGATAATGTTGTTAATTCAACCACGCATGGAGACTAAATATCTGCAGCGAGGTGATCAGTAGCACAGTAGTATGGTAATTTTGATAGCAATAGTAACAATAGCAGTAGTAGTGGTAACGGTAGCAGTAGTAGTTTTGTAGCAATTGTAACAGTAGCAGGAACAGTAGTAACTTAGCAAAGATCAATTTGTGAAAAGCTCATAGGCATTGGATCAGTGATAACGTTGGATACTATTCATCATATAACAGTCATAACCTAGGGCGACACAAAACTAGCTCCAATTCATCAATATAGTGTAGGCATGTATTCCTTAAATAGTCATACGTGCTTATGAAAAAGAACTTGCATGACATCTTTTGTCCTACCCTCCCATGGCAGCGGGGTACGTAAGGAAACTAAGGTATATTAAGGCCTCATTTTAATAGAGAATCAAAACAAAGCATTAACACATATTTAATACATGAACTCCTCAAACTACGATAATCACCGGAACGAATCGCAATTATTGTCACCTTGGGGTATGCGGATCATAACACATAGCAGGTGCATACAAATTGAAAGATCGGATCAAGAACACAAATATATTCATGAAAATATAAATGGTTTGGGTCTGAAATCATGGCACTCGGGCCCTAGTGACAAGAATTAAGCATAGCAAATTCATAGCAACACCAATCTCAGAACATAGTGGATACTAGAGATCAACCTCTAAAAAAACTAACTCAGTTACATGATGAATTTCATCCAACCCATCACCGTCCAGCAAGCCTACGAACAAATTACTCACTCCCAGCGGTGAGCATCATGAAATTGGTGATGGAGGATGGTTGATGCTGACGAAGACGGAAGATCCCCCTCTCCGGAGCCTCGAATGGACTCTAGATCTGGCCTCCCGATGAAGAATGGGAGGTGTCGGCGGCTCCGTATCATAAAACACAATGAAACTTTCTCTCCTATTTTTTTCTCGGGAAATAAGAATTTATAGAGTTGGAGTTAGGGTCAGTGCAGCCTCGAGGGGCCCACTACCCACCAGGGCGGGCTAGAGGGGATGGTGCTCCCTGGTGCCTAGTGGGCAGCAGGGCCCCCCTCTAGTGGGTCTTTGCTCGAGTATTTCTATTTTATTCCAAAATAATTCTCCAAAAGTTCCGCCCAATTTTGAGAACCTTTATTTCTACACAAAAACAATACCATGGTAGTTGTCATGGTTTTTTCACGGCAGATGTCCTAGTGTGAGGACTTAGTCGTGAGGCCAACGCATCTAAGTGGTAGCTCGAACGGGGTTGAGCGGGACGAGAGATGCGAGATTTTACCCATGTTCGGCCCCTCACAGTGGAGGTGAAAGCCTACATCTTGCTTGAGTACCATTGATGATGATGACGATCTCGGTTACAATTGCATTATCTCGCTACCTCTATCTCAAGAACATCTACTTTGATCTTGTCTAACACTTGTCTGTCTAAGACCTATCTGTTGTCACCTGACCCTCTTGGGGCACCCTGCCCCTCCTTATATAAGTTGAAGGGGCGTGTTACATGCAAAGTCCTAGCAGGATTAGGAATTGGCATATTTCCGGCTTCTTATCGCGGGCTTCTTAACGCCTGGGCTTCTCACTGTGGGCTTTTTATCACCTTGTGCTTCTTAACTCCAGGCGACTCATCTTCAGGGCTCATCTCCGAGACTCATCTCCATGAGTCCATGCATCTACCGGGTCACAATCTGTCAGGTTATAACTGTCTGCTGGGTTACAACTGTCTACCGGGTTACAACCGTCTGTTGGGTTACAACTGACTGTCGGGTTACAATTGTCTGTGGGGTTAGGATATGTCAGGTTAAGTCCAGAGATGACTTAACAGGGTTGCTTAAGTACGGAGATGACTTAACATCATGAGTCGGGTTAAACTGCAGGTAATTCCCCCGACATTAGCCCCCCAGATTAGCTTGAATACAGGCTTGTCATGCATTCATGCTAAGCTTCTTGAAATAAGAATAGATAGTGAACCGGCTCCTGAAAATCTGGGTCTCTGTCATATCAATATGCCAATAATTCCATGCAGAAAAAGTAACCCATATGATATCTTGAGTTGTCTTCAAAATGCCTTAGCTTGATAAAAAGAAAACTCGTCTGATATTGTACCAATCTTTCAATGCTTCAGATTTTGATGAACAAAAATGCATCTGATGTTGAAGTAACTTGTGTGAATAGCTTGGAGAAGATAAACTTTTGCCAATTTCTTCACAAAAAATATGAGACCTGGTTCACTCATAACTGAGAATTTGAAGGTATACTTATATCCATATTACCTATAGCCCCCAAGTCTTAAGAGGGGAACGTAGTGATAACTTAAGACTTGCATCAATATAAATGTTGCATCTCTAGAAATCCGGGTTGTTTGTCTGAGTCACCAGTCATAAGTTGAATGTTCCACATATGTAGCCCCCAAGTACCTGGTTGTCTTGCCTGCAGCAACCTGGGACTTGTAATTGCCTTATGCTCATAAAACTTCAACCAGTGTAGCCCCCAAGGTCCAACTCAATAAGACAATACTGGGCTGGGACTTAAACAATGATGAAAGGCCGGCTCATCTCCTTGAGATAATCGGGTTTGTTGACAATATGATTATTTGAAAAGCAACTTGCATTAGCCCCCAAGTGTTGTGGTGCATGCTTGTAGTGACATGGGACTTGCATACTTGATGTAATCTCGATTTGAATAATGTAGCCTCCAAGTGTTGGGTCGTATGCCTGCAGCGACTCGGGACTATTCCTTCCATTGTAGAATAAAATCATATCCACTGTCTGGATGAACCATGCTCCTTGTTATAAGCTGGTATTTTTGAATGAGGGAATAATATCCATTTTAGTGAAGCAGTTTTGAAAACCTCAATCATCCAATATTGGTTATGATAACCATAATAAAAGTCCAGCCATGTTGCCTATTTAAGATTTGAATAATATAATCTGGTATGAAAACCGGTTCCTGCAATATAAACCAGCATATCCATGCATATATGATGCATGTTATGATGATGCAATGATGATGCAATGTATCATGCAATGATGATGATATAAGTTTATGATGATAGAGTATAATAATGTCAGCTTTCAAGGCTCGACATAATACCGGCTTTTAAGGCTCGAATTTTGCTTCAATGAAGCTGGCATGATAGTCGTTCCTCCCGTAAGCCGGCTCTCGCGAGATATATCTCACCATTTTAGCCTTGACTAGTTTAGGGTCATATAGATTGACTGTCAAGAGTACGGCGAATCACGTAGTGGAGTAGCAACAAGCAGACAAGTGAGTTTATCCTTGCTTTCTGTAAGATGGATCTGACATGCCAAAACCTGTCGTTTTAACCTTGACAAGTTTAGGGTCATAAAAGATTGACTGTCAAGAGTATGGCGGGTCACCTGGCGGAGTAGCAAGTTGCAAACAGGAAGGTTTAACCCATAATATGGCATATAAAGCCAGTCAAGAGGGAATGAAAGCTAAACTCAGTGAGTTGGAAGCCCCCAAGTGACCTTATGATCAATTAATAAAGACTCATACCTAGTAAATATGGGATGAACCAATAGAGGCCCCAAATTTCGGGGATGCCGGACTTATTACATTGATCATAATATGATAAGCCAATAAGGCAGGATACCCATGTTTGAACCGTGCATCGTGGCAGCAAGTTCTCTTTGGCAACCTTTAATTTTTCTGAGAACTCAAACTTGCGAGAGATGGATTCTTCTTGAACCGGACGTTGAGCCGGATTTTGAACTGGAATCTTTTCTGATAACCCGAAATCTTTCTTTTGATCCGGAACTGATTGCCCGACACTTTTTAAGCTAGAAATTTTCTGATGGCCTTTAAAGTTTCACCAATGTGGCAGTAGCCCCTAAGACCGGGTTATTTTCCCTCTAATGACCCGGGGTTCTTGAATTTGCTGAAACCATCAAAATTTGCTGAGTCATGTATGTGTAGCCCCCGAGTCTTAAGACGACTCGAGGAGTTGGCTTGAGATTCTCCATACTTGACCGTGATAAAACCGGCATATAGTTGACAGCGGATGCTGAAATGTGTTGAAGTTGGAGGCGAGGTGGCGAATTGATGATCTTCGTGACACACATTGTATATCCTTGGCGTTGATAATGCAAGGTGAATCTATAGAAGGTTGAGGTCGACCATGGTGGGTTATAGATGATCCCGTCTGAGTTGTTTCAATAATCCGACGAATGGTTCGTTCGGGCTGGTTGTTGAACCAAAACACAGTGGCAGCGACTTGTGCGCCTGTCCATTGAATCATCCAGTGCAGGTGGAGGCTGATAATATATCATTTTTTGTTTCAGAACTGTTGGAGTAAACCGGGCCACAGGAGCGCTGACTTGCGCACCCTCACTAATCAGCTCGTGCAGAAGGGTGTGGCTCTGGTGTGTTGATGTAGACCAGACCGCGGGGGCGGACGATAGAGACGGCCGCGATGTTGGAGGTGGCGCGGACGCGGGTGAGTCAGCTGCAGGCACGAACAGATGAGTTTGTCGTGGTGTTGTGAGCCGTTGCGGATAGGCGTGTCAGCTGCGAGCGTGGTCCCGATGAGTTTGATGTAGACCCAACCGCAAGGGCGGCAGCTTGCGCCCGTCCGTTGAGCAGTAAAAGGGCGTGGTCCCGGTGAGTCGATGTAGACCGGGCCGCGTGGGTGGCGGCTTGCACACGTTCGTCTCCGTGGCATGGCACCACTTTTATAATGGATAATTGTCCTGCATAAAAGATATCACAGGCGAGAGTAATTGTTCTCGAAAGAATATAAATGGATCAATAGAGATCAACTGGATGGATTTCACCTGATATGTTTTGCCGGAAATTTATCAGCCATGTGGTTGATGATAAGTGCGGTGGAGTTGAAATCAACTTCGGGCAGGTTGTAGGTGCTTGCAATCTTTGTGTATACACTGATGAATATTAAGCCGCCCCGCCTTTTTTAACCTTGATCTCCACATGTGCAGCCAGCTTCCCATCTCTATTTTTTTATCGGGCACCCGTGCCCACAATAACAACAGTTAACACGATGGGCGGTTGGTGAGGCTGAAGATGTGAGTCGGCGGAGGGCGGGTTGATACGTCTCCAACGTATCTATAATTTATGAAGTATTCATGCTATTATATTATCTGTTTTGGAAGTTTATGGGCTTTACTAAGCACTTTTATATTATTTTTGGGACTAACCTATTAACCGGAGGCCCAGCCCAAATTGTTGTTTTCTTGCCTATTTCAGTGTTTCAAAGAGAAGGAATATCAAACGGAGTCCAAACGGAATGAAACCTTCGGGAGAGTTATTTTTGGAACGGAAGCAATCCAGGAGACTTGGAGTAGACATTAGGGAAGCTTCGAGGTGGCCACGAGGGTCAGGGGTGCGCCCCCCACCCTCGTGCCCCCCCCCCCCCGTGGCTCCCCTGACCGACTTCTTTCACCTATATATATCCATATACCCTAAAAACATCAAGGAACACAATAGATCGGGAGTTCCGCCGCCGCAAGCCACTGTAGCCACCAAAAACCAATCGGGGCCCTGTTCCGGTACCCTGCCGGAGGGGGGATCCCTCACCGGTGGCCATCTTCATCATCCCGACGCTCTCCATGATGATGAGGGAGTAGTTCACCCTCGGGGCTGAGGGTATGTACCCGTAGCTATGTGTTTGATCTCTCTCTCTCTCTCTCCCTCTCTCTCTCTCGTGTTCTTGAGGTGATACGATCTTGATGTATCGCGAGCTTTTCTATTATAGTTGGATCTTATGATGTTTCTCTCCCTCTACTCTCTTGTAATGGATTGAGTTTTCCATTTGAAATTATCTTATCGGACTGAGTCTTTAAGGATTTGAGAACACTTGATGTATGTCTTGCCGTGCTTATCTATGGTGACAATGGGATATTCACGTGGTCTACTTGATGTATGTTTTGGTAATCAACTTGCGGGTTCAATGAACTTATGCATAGGGGTTGGCACACATTTTTGTCTTGACTCTCCGGAAGAAACTTTGGGGCACTCTTTGAAGTACTTTGTGTTGGTTGAATAGATGAATCTGAGATTGTGTGATGCATATCGTATAATCATGCCCATGGATACTTGAGGTGGCATTGGAGTATCTAGGTGACATTAGGGTTTTGGTTGATTTGTGTCTTAAGGTGTTATTCTAGTACGAACTCTATGATAGATTGAACGGAAAGAATAGCTTCGTGTTATTTTACTACGGACTCTTGAATAGATCGATCAGAAAGGATAACTTTGAGGTGGTTTCGTACCCTACAATAATCTCTTCGTTTGTTCTCTGCTATTAGTGACTTTCGAGTGACTCTTTGTTGCATGTTGAGGGATAGTTATATGATCCAGTTATGTTTATATTGTTGAGAGAACTTTCACTAGTGAAAGTATGAACCTTAGGCCTTGTTTCCTAGCATTGCAATACCGTTTACGCTCACTTTTATCATTAGTTACCTTGCTGTTTTTATAATTTCAGATTAGAAAAACCTATATCTATCATCCATATTGCACTTGTATCACCATCTCTTCGCCGAACTAGTGCACCTATACAATTTACCATTGTATTGGGTGTGTTGGGGACACAAGAGACTCTTTGTTATTTGGTTGCAAGGTTGCTTGAGAGAGACCATCTTCATCCTACGCCTCCCGCGAATTGATAAACCTTAGGTCATCCACTTGAGGGAAATTTGCTACTATCCTACAAACCTCTGCACTTGGAGGCCCAACAATGTCTACAAGAAGAAGGTTCCGTAGTAGATATCAAGCTCTTTTCTGGCGCCGTTGCCGAGGAGGTTAGTGCTTGAAGGTAGATCTTTAGATCTTGCAATCGAATCTTTTAGTTTCTTGTTTTATCACTAGTTTAGTTTATAAAATAAAACTACAAAAAGATGGAATTAAGGTTGCCTCATGTGCTTCATCTTTTTAACGTCTTTCGTGAAAATGATGGGAAGGAAAATTGTGCTCAAGTACTAGAAGAAGAATTACATAGAATGGTTGGCATAAAATATGTGAATGATGAGCATGATAGCAATGTTGTTAGTATGAATTCCTTGAATATCCATGATGCTAATGATATGCAAAGCCACAAGCTTGGGGATGCTATGTTTGATGAAGATGATATGTTTAGTCCCCCAAGTTTTGATGAGAATATTTATTATGATGAAAGCATGCCTCCTATTTATGATGATTATATTGATGAAAGTGGGTTTGGAAGAGTGTCAACTTTAGGAAGTAATGATCCCACTATTTTGGAGGATGTTGAATATTATTGTGATAATTATGAAAGCGGATTTGGAGAGGTCATGACTTTATTTAGTGATGAACCCACTATTTCGGAAGAGGTTCCAATTGATTATGAGAACAAATTTGCTATCTATGATGATTATTGTGATGACTTGTATGCTATTAAGAATAATGATAACCATGAAACTTGTCATCATGATTTTAGTTTTCAATTGGATTACGCCTCACATGAAATTATTTTGTTGAGTTTGCTCCCACTACTATTCATGAGAAGAAACTTGCTTATGTGGAGAGTAGTAAATTTTCTATGCATGTAGATCATGAAAATAATGCTTTATGTGATGGTTATATTGTTGAATTAATTCATGATTCTACTGAAAATTATTATGAGGGAGGAACATATGCTTGTAGGAATTGCAATAATATCAAGTTTCCTCTCTATGTATTGAAAATCTTGAAGTTATGCTTGTTTTGCCTTCCTATGGTAGTTGATTATTGTTCCCATAAGTTCTTTTCTCACAAAATCCATATGCATAGTAAGTGGGTTAGACTTAAATGTTCTAGTCATATTCTTCATGATGCTCTCTTTATGTTTCAATTCTTATCTTTTATGTGAGCATCATTGAAATCATCATGCCTAGCTAAAAGGCATTAAAGAAAAGCACTTTTTGGGAGATATCCAATATTTACCTTTACTGTTTTTGTGTGTTCACATGATTATGCTACTGTAGTAATCATGTTTTATAGCTTTTTTCAATAAAGTACCAAGTAAGACCTTTAGGATAGCTTACGGTGATAGTTGTGTTGATCCTGCTGAAAATAAGAAACTTTTGCACCCAGTAAATTAGTTTTGATAACTTACATAAACATGATTTTGATCTGATTCTTATTGATCTGGATTGGTACGCAAATTTATCAGGTTGTCCTAATTTGGTAGAATTTTTTGAGTTACAGAAGTATTCTAGAGTTACAGAATACTACAGACTATTCTGTTTTGACAGATTCTGTTTTCTATGTTTTGTTTGCTTATTTTGATGAATATATGAGTAGTATCGGAGGGTATGAACCATAGAAAAGTTGGAATACAGTAGATATTACACCAATATGAATTTAGAATGAGTTCATAACAGTACCTAAGTAGTGATTTATTTTCTTATACTAACGGAGCTTACGAGTTTTCTGTTGAGTTTTGTGCTGTCGATGGACTATGGAATAAGGAGTGGCAAGAGCCTAAGATTGGGGATGACCAAGGCACCCCAAGGCAATATTCAAGGACAACTAAGAGCCTAAGCTTGGGGATGCCCCGGATGGCATCCCCTCTTTCGTCTTCGTTCATCGGTAACTTTACTTGGAGCTATATTTTTATTCACCACATGTTATGTGTTTTGCTTGGAGCGTCATTTTGTTTTATTTTGTTTTGCTTGCTGTTTGAATAAAATACCAAGATCTGAAATTCTTAAATGAGAGAGGGAGTCTTCACATAGCTACATAATTATTTAACAACCCATTGATCTTTACTTATATCTTTTTTGGAGTAGTTTGTCATTTACTCGTGTGCTTCACTTATATCCTATGAGTAAATGGTTGAATGATTTGAATATCATAAATCTGAAACTATATATGTTTCATATGCTTATCCCATGGGGAATAATGACTTCACATATAATAAGTAGAGGTGGTAAATTTATTGAAGGTTAGCAAACATTGTATTGGTCACTTGAGCAATTCATGAAAGAATATTGAAGGAAGAGAGATTTCACATATAAACATACTATCTTAGACATCTTCTATGATTGTGAGCCCCATTAATTATTTTCAAACCTGAGCAAATTAGTTGAAATTGGACAAGGAAGATAACATAATGAGTTATGCTTGGGTATATTTGTATAGAAGTTATATTGTTATTGATCCTCCCACATGTGGTGCTTGTTGTTTAGAATCCTTTGCTAGCCAAATATCTGTACTAAGCGGGAATACTGCTTGTGCATCCAAATTCCTTGAACCAAGTTTCTTCCATGAGTGTCCACCATATCTACCTATATGCGGTATTTACCTGCCGTTTCAAGTAAATTTGCATGTCCCAAACTCTAAACCTTCAAATAATAATCTGTTTTGTTTGCCCGAATCGCTCATGTAGCGACTAGGGGCTGTCAGTATCTTCCATGCTAGGTGGGTTATTCTCACGATGAGTGGACTCCGCTCATCATTCATGAGAAAAATGGCTGGTAATTGGGATGCCCAGTCCCACGATCAAAAGATCAAAATCAAATCAAAATAATTGCAAACAAAACTCCCCCAGGATTGCTGTTAGTTGGAGGCACCCATTGTTTCGGGCGAGCCATGGATTGATGATTGTTGGTGGAGGGGGAGTAAAAACTTTACCATTCTGTTTGGGAACCGCCTATTATGTATCTAGTATGGAAGATATCGGGAACTATTGGTTGTTATGTTGACAATGAAAGCATACCTCTCAAAATTATTTTCATCTCTGTTTAAAAGCTTCGAGCTCTGGCACCTATGCAAATCCCTGCTTCCCGCTGCGAAGGGCCTATCTTTTACTTTTATGCAAGAGTCAGTAGTATTCCTTCTCATTCCAACCTACTCTTTAGTTGGCAAGCATCATGTGATGGGGAAAGATCTAAGCATATATGGCCATTCAAATATATTTGATTATGAATTATTATTGTTAACAATTATCTATATGATAAGTAAGTTGGGAGACGAAACATTAAGCCCTATCTTTCTTTGTGTTCGATGGACGCTATTTGTTCTAAAAATATGCTTTGAGTGGTAGCAATCATGGAAGACTATATGATAGTTGAGTATGTGGGATTTGCTAAATCAAAGCTCTTACATAGACCCTTCCCGAAAATAAGATGAATTGCAATTGTTTGATGACTGAGAACATAGTTTGTTAGTTTTCAAGAAAGTTTATGGTCTATGCTTTAACATTTGAATAGCTTGTTACTTGATCATGACATATAATGATGCTAGAAAAGGTGATTGAAATTATCATTGATCAAACTTATGTACCTGCTAGCATTCACACTTCATAAATTATTTCTTTTATCATTTACCTACTCGAGGACGTGCAGGAGTTAAACTTGGGGACGCTGATACGTCTCCAACATATCTATAATTTATGAAGTATTCATGCTATTATATTATCTGTTTTGGATGTTTATGGGCTTTACTAAGCACTTTTATATTACTTTTGGGACTAACCTATTAACCGGAGGCCCAACCCAAATTGCTGTTTTCTTGCCTATTTCAGTGTTCCGAAGAAAAGGAATATCAAACGGAGTCCAAACGGAATAAAACCTTCGGGAGAATTATTTTTGGAACGGAAGCAATCCAGGAGACTTGCAGTAGATGTCAGGGAAGCTTCGAGGTGGCCACAAGGGTCAGGGGCGCACCCTACCACCAGGGCATGCCCCCCACCCTCGTGGGCCCCTGGTGGCTATCCTGACCGACTTCTTTCGCCTATATATATCCATATACCCTAAAAACATCGAAGAACACAATACATCGGGATTTCCGCCGCCGCAAGCCTCTGTAGCCATCAAAAACCAATCAGGGCCCTGTTCCGGCACCCTGCCGGTGGGGGGATCCCTCACCGGTGGCCATCTTCATCATCCCGGCGCTCTCCATGATGAGGAGGGAGTAGTTCAGCCTCGGGGCTGAGGGTATGTACCCGTAGCTATGTGTTTGATCTCTCTATCTCTCGTGTTCTTGAGGTGATACGATCTTGATGTATCGCGAGCTTTGCTATTATAGTTGGATCTTATGATGTTTCTCCCCCTCTACTCTCTTGTAATGTATTGAGTTTTCCCTTTGAATTTATCTTATCGGATTGAGTCTTTAAGAATTTGAGAACACTTGATGTATGTCTTGCCGTGCTTATCTGTGGTGACAATGGGATATTCACGTGGTCTACTTGATGTATGTTTTGGTGATCAACTTGCGGGTTCAATGAACTTATGCATAGGGGTTGGCACACATTTTTGTCTTGACTCTCCGGTAGAAACTTTGGGGCACTCTTTGAAGTATTTTGTGTTGGTTGAATAGATGAATCTCAGATTGTGTGATGCATATCGTATAATCATGCCCACGGATACTTGAGGTGAAATTGGAGTATCTAGGTGACATTAGGATTTTAGTTGATTTGTGTCTTAAGGTGTTATTCTAGTACGAACTCTATGATAGATCGAACGGAAAGAATAGCTTGATGTTATTTTACTACGGACTCTTGAATAGATCGATCAGAAAAGATTATTTTGAGGTGGTTTCGTACCCAACAATAATCTCTTCGTTTGTTCTCCGCTATAAGTGAATTTGGAGTGACTCTTTGTTGCATGTTGAGGGATAGTTATATGATCCAGTTATGTTATTATTGTTGAGAGAACTTGCACTAGTGAAAGTATGAACCTTAGGCCTTGTTTCCTAGCATTGCAATACCATTTACGCTCACTTTTATCATTAGTTACCTTGTTGTTTTTATAATTTCAGATTACAAAAACCTATATCTATCATCCATATTACACTTGTATCACCATCTCTTCGCCGAACTAGTGCACCTATACAATTTACCATTGTATTGGGTGTGTTGGGGACACAAGAGACTCTTTGTTATTTGGTTGCAGGGTTTCTTGAGAGAGACCATCTTCATTCTACGCCTCTCACGGATTGATAAACCTTAGGTCATCCACTTGAGGGAAATTTGATACTGTCCTACAAACCTATGGACTTGGAGGCCCAACAATGTCTACAAGAGGAAGGTTGCGTAGTAGACATCACGGGTCAGGGAGGGCAGAGCGGCCAAGGCGGGGCGCGACAATGCCCAGTGGGCGGCTCGAGAGGCCGGCGTCGGCTTGCAGGGAGCCGACATGGTAGAGATGGGGCACAACAGGTGGAGGCAAGCCAACAACATGGCGTTGTGACGGCCGAATCCGGGTCATAGTTGATGTGGTAGTAGCGGGGTCGACCTGGGCGGCGCGATGAGCCGGATGAAACAGGGACACCACAGAGGCGAAGGGCAAGCCCAACCATTGAAGCCGCACAAGGCCGGGACGGCGGAGGCAGGGGTGCCTGCATGGAGAAGTGAACAGCCACGTGGGAGTGGAGGGTCGGACCAGAGCAGAGGCCCGAGGCACGCGAGGCGCGCTACGACGGCGGCTCGGTGATGCAATGGCTATGGCCACAACGGGCAAAGGCAGCAGGCGGCGAAGGCGTGTCCGCAGCCGCAGGGGCAGATGGCGGGGTGGCGCAGCGCTGAGGGGCGCAATGAGGTAGTGGCAGGGGCCAGCGGACCAAGCAGTGGCCAACTGTGGCGGCGACTTGAGGCCTTGAAAGTGTTGGCTTGAGGCAGTGGTGGCTTTGGAAGCGGCGGTGGCGGTTGCACGAGGAGGCGTAGGCGGCCGGCCATGGCGGTGATGGTGGAGCGTGAAAGCTCGGCGCGACAGCTTGGGAAGGGCCCCGGCGAGGCGGAGCAGTAAGCTGGCAGAGGGCGGCGCTCAAGGCCATGGGGACGGCACAGCTGAGGCGCAATGAGGATGGGAGGCAGCTCGGGAGCCCGAGCCAACGCGGGGCCGGGAAGGAAGGCGGCCAGGGGCACGTGCGGGAAGCCGGCACCGGCCACAAGCAGAGGCTATCTGATAGGATCTACTAGTACTCTCGATCGATAGCAATATAGGTGGAGATTACAGAGGCGAATTACAAGAATTGTGGACTAGGGTTCGTCGCGGAAGGAAGAAGGGGAAAGGGAAAAGAGCCGAGCCGCCGCTGCCTTGATCCTCTGGATGCCCTTCTTCTCACTGACATTGCCTTTAGTAGTTGCCGCTGGTGCTTCATTTGGCCCATTCTGGCCCATGGACCTTTGGGTTGGGCTGACGGGGTCGAGTGGGCCTGGGTGCAGCCTGATGAGTGGGGACAACATGGCCTTGTGGGTCCCCACTGTCGGGGGCGTTGACATCCCCTCCTCCTTGGGCAGAGGCTTGACCCCAAGCCTCCGCATGAGGGAACCGGGCCATCAAGCTGGCTTTGTCTTCCCAAGTGATGCCCAGGTTCGAAACAGCTGACCATTGGATCTTCACTTGCTCTCGGACGCCGTCTTTGTTTTTGCGCCAACGGGTCTGGAGGATTGCTTCCGGCACGGCTAGGTCATCCAAACCGTGAGGAAGATGAGGTTCAACAGCCATACCTGGAAGGAGAGCTTGTTGAAGCAGTGAAACATGGAACACGGGATGGATAGTTGCTTGTGGTGGAAGCTGAAGTTTGTATGCCACTTCGTTGATCCTGTCGATGATGGGAAAGGGTCCGTAGAACTTGTAGGCGAGTTTGTGATTTGCTCTTGGGGCGACGGAAGACTGTATGTATGGTTGCAGCTTGAGGAAGACCTTGTCACCCACGTTGAAAACTCGAAAGGATCGCTTCTTATCAGCCTGATCTTTCATCAGTTGTTGTGCTCGATTGAGGTGTTGTTGAAGGAGAGCTTGAATAGTGGCGCGCTCATCTAGCCAAGATTGCAGCGCGGGAACTGAGCAAGTACCCTCTGCCGTGAGCCCCCAGTGACGAGGTTCGTAGCAGAACATGGCTTTGAAAGGCGTCATGCCGATGGCCGAGTGATGTGCATTGTTGTACCAGAACTGTGCCAAAGGTATCCAAAAACTCCAGCGTCGCGGGCATGCTTGTGTGAAGCAGCGCAGAAATGTTTCCACACACTAATTAACCCTCTCCGTTTGCCCGTCTGTCTGAGGATGGTTTGCAGTGCTGAGTCTAAACTCTGTTCCTGCCCCTTTGAACAGTTCCTGCCAAAAATGACTAGTAAACACTAGGTCTCTGTCAGACACAATAGCAGCTGGTAGGCCGTGGATCTTGTAGACTTGGTGTAGGTACAGCTGCGCGACCGATGCTGCCATGTAAGGGTGAGCCAGAGGCAGAAAATAGGCAAACTTGGTGCACTTGTCAACAATGACCACAAGGCAATTGAACTTGCTGGATTGAGGTAGGCCGTCGACGAAATCCATAGAGATCATCTCCCACGGCTGACTGGGTACAGGTAGTGGCTGGAGTAGACCCGGAGAAGCAGCCCGGTCTGGTTTGGCCTGTTGACATATTTGACAGCAGCGCACGTATTGAAGGATGTGCGTCTTCATCTTTGGCCACGCAAACAAACGCCGGATGCGACGATAAGTCACTGGAAATCCGGAGTGCCCCCCCATTGGGCTGTCGTGGAAAGCCCCAATGATGCGCTGTTGTATCTGTGTGCCTCCTCCCAGCCAGATTCTTCCATGGAAACGAATGAGTCCTTTCTCAAGAGAAAAACGACTCTTCGGATCTTGCTGAAGTGCCAATTGTTCCAGGAGACGAGTGGCGTGGGGGTTGTTGTTGTAGCTGTTGACGACGTCCTCGAGCCAAGCAGGTACACAAGAAGTGATGCTGGTCAAGAATTCACTTGGATTGGCCCTTGATAAAGCATCTACCCCTGCGTTCTCGATGCCTTTCTTGTATCTAATCCGGTAACGAAGGCCCAGGAGTTTGGTAAAAGCCTTCTGCTGCCATGGGGTGGTTAGCCTTTGCTCTTCCAGGTGGATTAAACTCTTCTGATCCGTGAGGATTATGAACTCCGCATGTTGGAGGTAAGGACGCCATTGATCCACTGCTACAACTATGGCGAGATATTCTTTCTCATAAGTTGAAAGGCCTTGATACCGCGGGCTGAGCGCCTTACTCATGAATGCAATAGGGTGCCCCTGCTGTTGCAAAATTGCCCCGATGCCGCGATCACTAGCGTCAGTTTCAATGATGAATGGCTGTTTGAAATCTGGCAGCGCCAAGACCGGTGCAGAGATAAGTTGCTGTTTCAGGACTTGGAATGCTGTTTCTATTGTATATGTCCATTGGAAGGGTACTCCCTTCTTGAGCAGGTTGAACAAGGGGCGCGCAATGACTCCAAAGTTTCTAACGAAATGCCTATAGTAGCCTGCGAGCCCCAAGAAACCGCGAACTCCCTTGACATCCGATGGTGCCTGCCAGTCCTTCACAACTGCAATCTTGGATGGGTCGGTGGACACACCCTGGGCGCTGATGGTGTGACCCAGGTATGAAATCCACTGCTGGCCGAAAACACACTTGCTCATTTTAGCCTTCCAGCAATCCTTTCTCAGCAGCGCTAGCACCTGACGCAGATGTTCCGTGTGTTCTTCCAGTGAGAAGCTGAAAACCAAGATGTCGCCGAAGAAGGACACGACACAGACGCGGTTAACTGGCTTGAGTGTTGTGGTAACAGCTCCCAAGAAAGTGGCTGGTGCACCTGCAAGCCCGAATGACACAACTGTGAACTCGAAGTGCCCTTGATATGTTTGGAACGCGGTCTTGTACTCCTCCCCAGGTGCCAGGCGGATTTGGTGGTAGCCCGCACGGAGGTCCAGTTTGGAGAACCATTTGGCGCCATGAAGTTCGTCCAAGAGTTCTTCAATGATGGGCACAGGGTACTTGGGCACTACTGTAAGTGCATTGAGCTGCCTGTAATCTATACAGAGTCGCCACGTGCCATCCTTCTTTTTGACCAAAGTGACCGGAGAAGAAAATGGACTGGTGCTACGCTGGATGACCCCTGATTTCAGCAGCTCTTCCACTTGAGTTTCAATCTCAGTCTTGTGTTCAGGTTTGTGACGGTACGGCCGTATGTTGACCGGCTGGGCTCCAGGAATAAGAGGTATCCTGTGATCGCAAGCACGCCTGGGAGGAAGGCCTGTTGGCTCAGTGAATACATCTGGAAACTCATCAAGGACGCGCTGAATGCAATCAGGAACTGGTGTTGAAGCTGCATGTGCAGGTGCGACCATACACAGATGCACCACATGCGAAATAGCACCCCGGCTGCAGAGCCCTTGCAACTGAATCGCGTTGATGGATTCGCAGGTTGTTGCAGACGCGTCGTGGCCGACCAGACGGAGCAGGCCGGCTGGTGTGGGGATCTCGATGAAGCGCGCGCGCCAGTCGACAACCATGGGACTATGCTCCTCGAACCAGTCCATGCCCAAGATGGCATCATAGGTACCCAACGCGAGCACCTTCAAGTCAGTGAAGAACTCCTGGCCTTGTGAATACCAGGAGCAGTTGGGGACGAAAGTGGAGCAGGTGAGTTCGCTGCCATCCGCGACGCGGACGCGTCCGGGTCTTGGCAGAGATTGGACGCCGGTGAGTTTTGCAGCCAGGCGCTCGTCGACGAACGAATTGGAACTGCCAGAGTCCACCAGGAGAAGAACCTCATGTCCCTGGATCCATGCTCGAAGCTGGAACGCCTTCGGTGACACCCCTCCTGTAACCGTTAACAGAGATATGGCCATGACGGCGTCGTCAGCTTGATCTGTCGTTGGGACTTGCGTGTCGATGGCGTTGTCGAGTCCGAACAGGTCGAGCAGCTCCTCGACGACATGTAGCTGCACGGAGGTGGGGCATGTGTGGTCGTGCCCCCACCTCTCGCCGCACTTGAAGCAAAGGCCTCGAGCGCGCCTGTAGTCCCGGAGTGTCTTCAGTTTGGACCCCTCGGCACGGGCGGCGTCAGTGCCGCGGCGATCAGCCGCAGGAGCCGCGGGTACGTGCGCGCCTGGGGCAACGGGAGAGGCATCGGTGCACCCGGCTTGGGTGTTGCATCGGGTGGTCGAGGCAGAGTGCCAAATGCCCGGTCCGCCACTTCCTCTTGCAGCAGCGCCAGAGCACAGGCCGTGTCCAGATCGGGCGGCCGCTATACGAGCACCACCGCACGAATATCCTTCCGCAAGCCCTCCACAAAACGAGTCAAAAAGTAGAATGGGTGAATAGTATCCGAATAAGACGAGAGATGATTTATAATCAACTCAAATTGTTCAATGTAATTAGCGACTGTAGAAGTTTGGCGGACAGTATAGAACTGTCGAATCAGCGTTTGATGCCAATCACGCCCAAAACGAGTACAGAGTAAACTAGTGAAGGATTCCCAGGTGAAATCTGCAAGCCGTTTTTGGATTGACTGCAACCACACTGAGGCTGACCCCGAAAAATTCAGAGCAGCCATCGGCACCCAAAATGACTGCGAGATTCCAAACATTTGAAAGCGTTGCTCACACAGCGTTTTCCACAGATTCGGATTGTCGCCCGTGAACTGTGGAAACGAGATGGACGGGTGTGTCTGTCCCAGCCCCGAGAGGAGTTGGCTGGCGTGTGCAAACGGAGACAGAGATGAAGGAGATGCTGTCAGGGCGTTGTACTAACCCGTTGCCGGGGGTGGCGGCGGGGTCTGGAAGGACGCCGCCACGGACCCCCGTGGAAGATGCAGCAGGCCGTGGCTCACTGGCCCTTGTGGAGCGTCGATCGCGCCGGATCCGGCCCCCGTGTGGGCGCCGATCGTCGCGGGTGGGGCGTGGAGTGGTGCGGTCGCCCGCGTCTCCTCGTTCTCCATGGTCGACGGCGGCTGCGCCCGCTGGAGTGCTGCCACCGCATCGCCCAGATCGGCGACCCGTTTCTCCAGATCGGGCCGCCAGTCGATGAGCTCGTCGATCTTGGCCGTTGAGAGCTGTATCTCAGCGATTGCCTTGGACTGGGCCTTCATGTTGGTGTCGAGACGGTCGAGGAATGCTTGGATCGATGGATCCATGGCCGCGAGCACGGAACGCGCTTGCCGCACGCGACGGGTTTCGATGAGATTGTCCAGAGTGGAGTGGAAGGGATGGCGGGGCTGGTCTCTGATACCAGATGATAGGATCTACTAGTACTCTCGATTGATAGCAATATAGATGGCGATTACAGAGGCGAATTACAAGAATTGTGGACTAGGGTTCGTCGCGGAAGGAACAAGGGGAAAGGGAAAAGAGCCGAGCCGCCGCTGCCTTGATCCTCTGGATGCCCTTCCTCTCGCTGACGCTGCCTTTAGTAGTTGCCGCTGGTGCTTCAGTTGGCCCATTCTGGCCCATGGACTTTTGGGTTGGGCTGACGGGGTCGAGTGGGCCTGGGTGCAGCCAGATGAGTGGGGACAGCGTGGCCTTGTGGGTCCCCACTGTCGGGGGCGTTGACACTATCGTGATGGAGCAATGTGGCGGAACGAGGCCGATTGGAAGGCCCTGGGTCGACGGGCGACTTGGAGGCTTGGCGCGGACCCGCGGTTGCAGCGGCAGCTGTGGCAGGGCTTGGCCACGCGACGGAGGTGGCGGTTTGGCGAAAAGCAGAGGTGAGGCGTCCATCGGCAGCTCGGACATGAGGCCGGGTTGGAGCAGGTGAGGGCGCGCTGAGATGGGGCGACTCGTGCAGCGGGCTGGAGTGGCATATCCGCGACGACGGCACCGACGGGTCAACAGGGTGGGTCACAACGGCGACTTGGGTAGGCAAGGCCACGACGGCGGAGGCCACCATTGCTGCGGGCGGCTCGAGGCCACGTCGTTAGGGGCGTGTTGTGGCAGCGGCTTGGAGGTGGCGAAGACCAGATAAAAATGGATTGAGGCGGCTTGGAGGTGCCGCGACGACTTAGGTGGGCGGCGGCTTTCCCATGCTGCCGTTGAGTCGAGTAGCGGCGCGACAGAGGCGGGTCGAGGCAAGTCGCAGTGTCAGGTTGACGAGGCGCGACGACGCTGGCAGCAGCGGATGACGCAGGCCTACGGCAGCGCCTTGGAGTCGGCTGGCGGGTCAGCTCGCGGCAAGGCCGCGGAGCAGCTTGAGGCGCACTGGCCTCGACGACAGAGGCGGTAACAGCCCATGGGCGGTGGCTGTTTGAAGTAGAGGCAGCCCACAGCGGTAGCTGAAGAAGTCCTCGGCAGCTCGGTGGAGACGCGGGATGAGCCTGCAGTTGCAAGGCGGCCGATGGCTCGGGTCGGATTAGGTCGCCCCGGCGGCTCGTAGACGGTGGCTCAAATCTGCGACGGCAGGGCCATGGAGAGGCGGAGGAGCCTCGGCGAGGCGAGCGATGATAGTGCGGCTGCGGCGGCTGGTACACGGGCCAAGGCGGAAACCGGCGACTTGGCGCGCGAGGCCACGGAGGAAGTGGCGGGTCAATGGAGGAGTCCGGTCCGTGGATAACTCGCTCCCGGCTCGTGGCTGTTTCCGGGTCGGGCCCATCTCCTTCTGATTGGTCTCGTTGGCTTATCATAGCTAGCTTCGAAACTTGCTGATCTGTTTCGTTTTGATCCATCTGATGAACTCCATTAATAAAAAAAAAATCTGATCTTGATCGAAGTTGATGTAGGTCCTTCCAAAACCGGCTTTTCTTCATCCGGAAATTCGCGAACATCTCGATCCCTGGGAGAGATCCCTCCAAGAACTCCACACCACAGTGCGCTGGCCCCACAATGGGCGTCAACTGTCGTGGTTTTGTCACGGAAGATGTCCTAGTGTGAGGACTTAGTTGTGACGCCAACGCATCTAAGTGGTAGTTTGAACGGGGTTGAGCGGGATGAGAGACGCGAGATTTTACCGAGGTTCAGCCCCTCACGGTGGAGGTAAAAGCCTACATCTTGCATGGGTAACAATGATGATGATGACGACCCCAGTTACAAGGGCGATATTTCGCTACCTCTATCTCGAGAGCATCTACTTTGATCTTGTCTAAGACTTGTCTGTCTAAGACCTGTCTATTGTCACCCGGCCCTCTTGGGGTGCCCTGCCCCTCCTTATATAAGTTGAAGGGGCGGATTACATGTAGAGTTCTAGTAGGCTTAGGACTTAGCCTATTTTCGGCTTCTTATCACGGGCTTCTTAACGCCTGGGCTTCTCACCGTGGGATTCTTAACTCCAAGCGACTCATCTTTAGGGCTCATCTCTGAGACTCATCTCCGTGACTCCATGCATCTGCCGGGTCATAATATGCCGGGTTATAACTGTCTGCCGGGTAGAACTGTCTGCCGGGTTAGACTGTCTGCCAGGTTACAATTGTCTGCCGGGTTATAACTGTCTGTCGGGTTACAATTGTCTATCGGGTTAGGATCTGTCGGGCCAAGATCTGTCAGGTTAAGTCCAGAGATGACTTAACAGGGCTGCTTAAGTCCAGAGACGACTTAACGTCATGAGCCGGGTTAAACCGCGGGTAATTCCCCAAACAGCAGTTCTGCTGAAAAACAACGTTAGTCCAGGTTAGTTTCATTCAAAACATGCAAAATATAGTCCAAAACGAGAGCAAAAGTGTTTGGGAAAGTAGATACGATGGAGACATATCAACACTACATTGTAAACTACCACTATAAGATGAAACTACCATCTTTCTCTTCATATTTTCAACAAGATTCAGCTAAATTCAGTGAAACTACCCTCATTTTCCTCAACAGTTGGATTCGGTTAAATTGTGTGAAGGTAGCATCTTTCTCTTCGACGACAAGTTTCAATTAAATTCAGTACAAATACCAAGTTTTTCTTCAACAGGAATATTCGGTCATATAACAAGTTCACTATACCAATAAGTACACCCTTAAATCAAACAACTACACGCTGGACCTACCATCAATACTATGAACGATAGGATTGAGTGAAACTTAATCAAACTATGCACACTACTAGCCATTTACAAAGCAAAGCGCTAAGCTGGAACAACAAGCCCTACGTAGTCGTAAAACATCCTCATAGTGTCTATGCCATCAAATGCCACACATTTCTTCACACTAGCCAGGTGAAGCTTGCATTTGATGGATGGATCCACCACCGTCCCACAGAAATAAGCATCCACAATGGTCCTCGAATTCTGTTGCATTCACAACATATATCTAGACCAACGATTCCTTCTAACGAGGCTCGAATGGGATCTGAAATAAAAACACCCCCAAATTCAAACCCTAACCCTAACCCATCGGAACACTTACCCACAAATCCATGTCCATACCGGTGTAATGGAGGCCGTAGTTGTTGCTCTCCTCTCCGTATTTCCACAAAGCACTACTGCAGGATGCTGCTAATGCGACACTACAATAAGAGACCCTTCGACGAAACTGTGTGTGAAGCATTAATCGCAAACGATGATGTAATAAAACCATAAAAAGGTGCAAAACATTTGCAATGGTGGATATATCAAACACGGTTCAGATTATAGTTGCGTCTGCAATGCGTGGCATATGGTTAATCCATAAGAACTGTTTGCGATGAGGCAACACAACAGAAACAATCAGCCAGATCAAGGTGTGTGTGATACACGGCATATAGTTCGCTCGGATAAACTGTTTGTAATTAGGGAACACAACAGAAATGGTCAACCAGATCAAGATGTGTGCGACATACGACATACGATTCACTTGGATGAACTGTTTTCGATTAGGCAACGCAATAGAAACGGTTTAGCCAGATCAAGGTGTGTGCAATGAAGGGCATACAGTTCATTCTGATAATTTGTTTGTGTTGAGCCAAGAGAAAAGAAAAGCTTCATGTAAACAAGATGTGTGTGATACGCGACAAACATCCAATTACATAGGTGGCTAGTACATGCATGACATTTCCACACACACCAAAGTAAACTATTACATGCATAGTTAACTAGGAAAAACGATCATCTTATCATCATCTACTTCTTCTTGTGATGCTTGCCGCCACTGCTCTACTAAGATAAACAGAACAATATTCTTTACTGTGAATAGTGTGCTCTATCGGGCACACAAGTATATGGATCATAGCCTTGGGTGAGCAATGTGCCCGCACGCGTCGTGCTAGCTCGATGTTCCTTCTATGCTAAGCTTCCATTAATTGATGGCATTTTATGAAAACGCCACTGGTTCCCGCCATTTCCTCACCGGTTTCCCGCCGCCAACAGGTGATATTGCACATAAACCTAGGCGGCGCGCAATGCACCGGGGCAACAAGCACAACATGTAGCATATCCACCTTTTCTAAGCACGCCAACCCATGAAAGTGCCACCTCTGTCATCAACCTCCTTGACGAGGAAATCGAGAAGGCGCCACAGCCCTTCGCGGCCGATGATACGCCCATTTTGCATCATGCTTTTATATCGATATTTATTGCATTATGGGCTGTTATTACACGTTATGTCACAATACTTATGCCTATTCTCTCTTATTTTACAAGGTTTACATGAAGAGGGAGAATGTCGGCATGTGGAATTCTGGGCTGGAAAAGGAGCAAATATTAGAGACCTATTCTGCACAACTCCAAAAGTCCTGAAACTCCACGAAAGTCATTTTTGGAATTAATAAAAAATACTGAGCGGAAGAAGTACCAGAGGGGGGCCACCCAAAGTCCACGAGGGTGGGGGGCGTGCCCTACCCCCTGGGCGCGCCCCTGCCTCGTGGGCCCCCTGGCAGCCCTCTGGTGACCATCTTCTGCTATATGAAGTCATATACCCTAGAAAAAAAATCATAAGCTTTTAGGACGAAATGCCGCCGCCACGAGGCGGAACCTTGGCGGAACCAATCTAGGGCTCCGAAGGAGCTGTTCTGCCGGGGAAACATCCCTTCGGGAGGGGGAAATCATCACCGTCATCATCACCATCGATCCTCTCATCGGGAGGGGGTCAATTTCCATCAACATCTTCACCAGCACCATCTCCTCTCAAATCCTAGTTCATCTCTTGTATTCCATCTTTGTCCCAAAACCTCAGATTGGTACCTGTGGGTTACTAGTAGTGTTGATTACTCCTTGTAGTTGATGCTAGCACTACAAAAAAAGACACATCCGTGACATTTTGGGCCGAATGATTTTTTCTGCCATACTTATGACACTTCTATGACGATAATTGTGACAAAACCCGGTATCATCATAGATGTGGTGGGTTCCTACTTCTATGACAAAAAATCATGACAGAAAATGGGCTTTTCATCCTGGGCGGGCCGGAGACGCAGCTGCATGACATTCTTTGGGCCGTCCATGACGGAAAAAACCATGGTAGAAGCAAGGGCGAGGAAAATATCGGGGTGTTCCTAGTTACGGTGGGTGGTCGGGGCCAAGCGATGTGCGTTTCTCTCGTACACGTACGCGCGCGTGTGCGAGGTATTGGGCTCTAACTGAACCCGAGCGAGGCGTTGGGCTCTAAGTGAACCCGAGCGATTGCACTGCAGGCTACACGTTACTGAACCCAAGCGATCGATCAATGGCTGTTAACTGAACCCGATCGAGCGATTCCTTCGCTACTGCTGCTAACTGAAGCTGATCGATGTTGCCTCTGGATGAATAGTGAGCGTTGCGGGGGGGGGGGGTGTATGAACAGGACCCCGTGGCGTTGCCTCTAGATGAACAGGACCCCGATCGATCGAGCCGGTTGGGGCTGGATGAACAGGACCCCGTGGAGGGCTGGATGAACAGGACATCCCTATGGAGGGCTGGATGAATAGTAGATAGTGGAGGGGTGGATGAACAGTAGCTCGTGGAGGGGTGGTTGAATAGGAGCCCGTGGAGAGGGGTGGTTGAACAGTAGCCAGTGGAGAGGCTGGTTAAACAGGAGCCCGTGGATTAACAGTCGCAGGTGGAGGATGGAGGAGGTCGACGGTGGATGAACAGTAGCCCGTGGAGGCTGGAGGAGGTCGACGGTGGAGATGAACAGTATCCCATGGAGTCCCGTTTTGCGGTATGCCACACCCCTCCCGATGAACAAACCCCCGTTTTGACCGTAGCGCTCCAGCAAGTCAGTTTCCTCTGTTTTGTGGTATGCCACACCCCTCCCGATCAACAGGACCCAGTTTCGACTGTAGGAGGTCCAACACAAGTCCGTTTCCTCTGTTTTGCGGTATGCCAGACCCCTCCCGATGAACAGGGTCCTGTTTCGAACGTGGCCGGTCGAACACAATGCCATTTCCTCCGTTCTGCGGTACGCCAGGCCTTGTTTCCATCGCCTGTTCCGTCCAAGCAGGTTGGCTCCCACTCATTCCGTTGCCTCCCGATGAACACGATGCATTCCGTTGCCTCCCGATGAACACGAGCATTCCGTTGCCTCCCCATGAACACGGCGCATTCCATTGCCTCCGCATGAACACGACGATGATGCAGTTTCTCCGTTCCGACCCAGCCATGTACACAAGCCCTGGCCGTACGTATGCGCGAGTAAGCGTTCGAGAGCCCGCCCGTATGTACGTACGTGGACGTATTTTCTTTCTTTCATCCTGGCCGTTGTACGTACATGTACATGCTACATGCGCGCCTCTACTACGACACGTGCACGCCTCTACTACGGCACGTGCACGCCTCTACATCGACCAGTATGTACGTACACGTTCGCAACCAGAATGACAACACTACGTACGCTTCGACCAGGTGGGTCCCGACTGTCAGGCACTTCCTTGCGTGCGAAGATGTAGCTGGTGGGTCCCAGCAGTCAGGGGGGCGAATCGTTTTTTTTTTGCCCGGACGCACTTTCTTGCGTGCGAAGGTGTAGCTGATGGGTCCCAGTAGTCGGGGGGGGGGAATGTTTTTTTCACGAAATACGGCGGCCCGTCTGGTGGGTCCCTGCTATTAGGTGGAGGAATAATTATTTTGCGCGTAATAAGGAGGCACTTCTTTGCGGCCGCCGTGGACCCAGTTGTCAGCCTCTCCACGTACAGTACTCTTCCGATGGAAGTCGCTCCTTGGCCACGTTGACCACGCCGCGTGGAGAGCACCAGGGCGGTGGACGACGGCGAGGCCTAGGAAGGGGACGACACGGAGCCGGGGAAGACACGGCGGAAGCCCGCGCGGAGAGGAGTACGAGGGTTCACTGGTTCGGCTGCGGTGCGAGGCTGCCGTCACCGTAGGGCCTGGCCAGTGGTGGGAATAGTAGGGGGCGGTGAGGCCTCCGCGGCAGCACAGCCGGCCACGGGAGGCAGGAGCATGCGGCACGACCGACACTGCTTTGGGTGGCTGGAGCAAGAAGACCAGAGGTTGAAGAAGCACTACGGCCGTTGGATGGACATCGTACGACCACTGGAGCTAGAATCGTTCATATTGACTAAGTTGACAAAGCCCTCCGTCCCCGTCAACTTAGTAGGCCCACAAGTCAGCCTCCCACCAAGGTGGGTCCCATCTAGCATGGGGAGTATTCATTTTTTTGCGTAATAAGGAGGCACTTCCGGTGGGTCCGAGCTGAGAGCGGGCGAACGTTTTTTCGCGAAATACGGTGGCCCGTCCAGTGGATCCCAGCAGTCAGGGGGGAAATGTTTTTTTCGCAAAATACTGGTGGCCCATCCGGTGGGTCCCTGTTGTCAGGTGGAGGAATAATTATTTTCCGTGTAATAAGGAGGCACTTCCTTGCGGCTGCCGTGGACCCAGCTGTCACCTTCTCCATGTACAGTACTCTTCCGATGGAAGTCGGTCATTGACCACATTGACCACGCCGCGCCGAGACCACCACGGCGGTGGACGACGGCGAGGCCTAGGAAGGGGAAGACGCGGCAGTGGATGCCCACGCGGAGGGGAGTACGAGGGTTCACTGGTTCGACTGCGGTGTGAGGCTGCCGTCGCCCCAGAATAACAGGGGGTGTGGGTGAGTGGAGGGATGGCCTGGCTAGTGGTGGGAGTAGTATGGGGGCGGTGAGGCCTCCGCGGCAGCACAGCCGGCCACAGGAGGCAGGAGCAGGCGGCATGACCGGCGCTGCTTTGGGCGGCTGGAGCAAGAAGACCAGAGGTTGAAGAAGCACTATGGCCGTTGGATGGACATCATACGGTCACTGGAGTATTGACTAAGTAGACAAAGCCCTCCGTCCCAGTCAACTTAGTAGGCCCACAAGTCATCCCAACAATATGGTGGGTCCCATCTAGCAGGGGGTATTCATTTTTTTGGGCGTAATAAGGAGGCACTTCCTTGCGTGCGAAGATATAGCTGGTGGGTCCGACCTGTCAGCGGGGGGAACGTTTTTTTCGCGAAATACAGAGGCCCTTCCTGTGGATCCTAGCTGTCAGGTGGAGGAATCATTATTTTGCACATAATAAGGAGGCATTTCCTTGCGTGTGGCCGTGGACCCAGCCGTCAGCCTCTCCACGTACAGTCCACTTCCGATGGATGTCGTTCATTGACCACGTTGACCAGGCGGCGTCGAGAGCACCAGGGCGGTGGACGACGGTGAGGCCTAGGAAGGGAACGACACGGTGCCAGGGAATACTTGGCAGTTGTTTCCCACACGGAGGAGTACGAGGGTTCGCTGGTTCGTGTGCCGTCCCCGGAGAATAACAACAGGTGTGGGTGAGTAGAAGGATGGCTAGGCCAGTGATGGGAGTACGGTGGGGTCGTGAGGCCTGCGCGGCAGCATAGCCGGCCGCGGGAGGAGGGAGCAGGCGGTCCCGCTGGTGCTTGTTTGAGCGGCTGGAGCATGAAGAGCAGAGATTGATGAAGCACGACAGCCGTTGGATGGACATCCAACAGTCACTGCTCTCGTGTGTTGACTAAGTTGACAGGGTGTTGCATGTGCGTCAACCTTTATTTTATGAAAGCATACGCGTCAACCTGTAGTAGGCGCACAAGTCAGCCTCAAATCTGTGGAAAACAGCATACAGCCCATCTGCCATTATTTCTAATAATGTACAGCCCATTTGCTAATTCTTAAGAATATTTTTGGAGCGCATCTTCTTTTTGTTAGCATTACACCCCATATTGTGGCCACGGTTAAAAAGTATACTAAATTTCACATATTTTGGTGTAGTCAACTGTTTTTAATCCAGAAATATCGATTCACATTCAAACTATTTTGAAAAATAATATATATAAATATAAAATCCAAATAATTGTCCACGCATAAAAATCAATGGAATTTAAAATCTTGTAATGAAAAAAAAATTGAAACTAATTCCCGGTTTGATGTGTTTAAAAAATGTACAACCCATTTCTGAGCAAACGAATGAAACTCTCCTCGTCTTGAAAGATTTATAGCCCAGCAGGGCCGATAAAGCAAGTAGGCCTTGTTTGGGTATTTCTTTAAAAAAAATAGAACTAGGCTAGCCATTTTCAGCAAGAAAAAAACGGAACTGGGCTCATGATGTGGTAAACATAAATAAAACCCTTGCTAGATGGGCCATAGCCCCCGCACAGCCCCTTTGTTACCCTGATCCGTCGCTAAAACTAGTATAAATAACAATTGCTTGTTCCTCAAAAAAAACTGCGCGACCTGCTGGGTCCCTGGTGTCGGCCGCTCGTAGTGTAATTCTCTCGTTTATTGACTATGTTGACAATGGCGTGAGCCCCAGATGTCCAACCATTAGGAGGAACCATATTTTTGGGCTTGTAATATAGAGGCACTTGCTTGCGTACTGCCATGACGCTGGCGGGTCCCTACTGTCATCCTCTCCATGTACAATCATCTCCTTGTACCTCTCGGTTGTTGACGATGTTGACAAGGCAAGAGAGTGGCGCACCGCGCACGGCGAGCGAACCAAGGCCGCAAGGCGGAGGACGATGGCGAGGCCTCGGACGGAACGAACGGGAGCCGTGGAAGATGCGTCAGTCTAGTCACAGGAGGAGGGGAGTACGAGGGTTGGCGAGGCCTCGGATGTTGGGGCTGACGTCGCCGGAGAATAAAAGGACGTGTGGGGGAATAGTGGGAGGGACTAGCCAACTTTGGAGGGTATGTACGGTAGGGCGGCGGAGGCGCAGCCAGCCATGGGAGGCTGGAGCAGGTAGAGCCGATGGGGTGGTTTGGTTTGGGCGGCTGGAGGAAGAAGAAGACAAGAGATAGAAGATACATGACAGATGTTGGATGTCAATCCAGCAGCTGGTAGGCAGAATCGTTTGTTGACTGGCTAGTAAGTTGATAACCCACAAGTGTAGGGGATCGCAACAGCTTTCGAGGGTAAAGTATTCAACCCAAATTTATTGATTCGACACAAGGGGAGCCAAAGAATATTCTTGAGTATTAGCAGTTGAGTTGTCAATGCAACCACACCTGGATAACTTAGTATCTGTAGCAAAATATTTAATAGCAAAAGTGGTATGATAATAAAGGTAACGGTGGCTGTCGGTGTCAAAACCGGCGGATCTCGGGTAGGGGGTCCCGAACTGTGCGTCTAGGCGGATGGTAACAGGAGACGTGGGACACGATGTTTTTACCCAGGTTCGGGCCCTCTTGATGGAGGTAAAACCCTACGTCCTGCTTGATTAATATTGATGATATGGGTAGTACAAGAGTGGATCTACCACGAGATCAAGGAGGCTAAACCCTAGATGCTAGCCTATGGTATGATTGTTGTAATGTATGTTGTCCTACGGACTAAAGCCCTCCGGTTTATACAGACACCGGAGGAGGCTAGGGTTACACAGAGTCGGTTACAATGGTAGGAGATCTACATATCCATATCGCCAAGCTTGCCTTCCATGCCAAGGAAAGTCCCATCCGGACACGGGACGGAGTCTTCAATCTTGTATCTTCGTAGTCTTGGAGTCCGGCGGATAATGATAGTCCGGCTGTCCGGACACCCCCTAGTCCAGGACTCCCTCAGTAGCCCCTGAACTAGGCTTCAATGACGATAAGTCCGGCGCGCATAATGTTCAGCATTGCAAGGCGGGTTCCTCCCTTGAATAATCCAGAGAAGATCATGAACACCAGGATAGTGTCCGGCTCTGCAAAATAAATTCCACATTCCACCGTAGAGAGAATAAAGTGTACACTAGTTCAATCTGCTGACGTATTATGCGGCGTGACATCACACCGCTACCAAGCCTTTGTTTGAATCATTTTTTACTATACCACCTCAGCACATTTAGCGAAGCGGTTTCCTTGGCACGTCTTGTCGAAGCAGAGATCGTGTTCCCCTTATTCCGGGATTCTCATCAATACGGACGTGGGTAACCCAACCGCGCCATTGATGGTGGCGCTTGGGAGATAAGCCAGTTTTATCAGGCCAGCGGGACGCATAGTTTTCGTCCGCCTACATATAAGGGATAATGATTCACCTTCTCACCTACGCCTTCTTCCTCCTTTACTTATCCATCTCCGCGCACTCAAGCTCCCACGCCCAAGTTCGCGCATCTCGCCTCGACCTTCTCCGAATATGTCCGGAGCGGGAGGCAAGTGGCTGGCCTCCACCGTTAAGGAGGTGCACATCACCAAGCTGCGCAGCGCCGGATATCTCTCCGGCGATATCGCGCATCGGCTGCCCGACGAGGGGCAGCTCTTCCCTACCCCTGGGCCTCATGAGAGGGTCGTCTTCCTTCCCCACTTCCTCCGCGGACTAGGCTTTCCGCTCCATCCATTCGTCTGGGGGCTCATGTTCTATTACAGCCTGGATTTCCACGATCTGGCGCCGAACTTCATCCTCAACATCTCGGCGTTCATCGTCGTGTGCGAGGCCTTCCTCTGCATCCGGCCCCACTTCGGCCTGTGGCTCAAGACCTTCAACGTCAAGCCGAAGGTTGTGAAGGGCACGCAAGAGGAATGCGGAGGCGCCATGTTGGGTAAGTTGCCCAACGTTCTCTGGATCGAAGGGGCCTTCGTGGACTCCTTCAATGGGTGGCAATCGGGGTGGTTCTACATCACCGAGCCGCGCAAGCCCACATGGGTGGCGGCCCCCGAGTTTAGATCTGGCGTCCCCACGCAGCTCACCTCCTGGAAAGAGAAGGGCTTGCTGTGGGGCGATCCGAAGGAGGTGACGGGACTCCGAGCCTGCATCCAGAAGCTGATGAGCAATAAGCTCAGGCTCGTCGACGTGGTCCAAGTCATGCTCATCCGCCGGATTCTCCCATGCCAAGAACGGGCATTCAATCTATGGGAGTTCAATCCGGAACAGCACCAGCCGCTGAGCGGGCTCTTCGATACGACATACGAAGGCGCCTGGAGGGTGCTGTTTAAGGGCGCCGAAGCCCCCGGATCCACGACGGAAGATCGCGGATTCAGCTCGCAGCATCCAACTGACGAGGTAAGTGATTCAACCCCATTACGGGACAGTTTCTAGTAATCGAATTGATTATAAGAGGGTTTCATTCTTTCCTTTCCTTTGACAGGAGTGGATGGAGAAGGCCAAGCAGCTTATCAGCCCGGCTCCCATGCCAGAAGACCCAGTTGACGCCCGTTTAGCAGGGCTGCTGGTTCCGGCACCGCACGTGGTGTCGGAGAAGAAGGCCAAGAAGGTGGCCACGGGGACTCGAAAGAGTTCCCGCAATCAGGCGTCTGACGACGACGCGGACTCCTCCCCCGAAGACGACGACGAGGAGGAGTACTCTCTCCCGGAGGGGGGAGAGAAGAAGAGGAAGGCTTCCCCAATAGGGGAGGCCGAAGGGTCCAAGAGGGGGAGAACCACCCCCCCGGAGAGTTTCGCCAATACCACCATTGGCGAGGATGAGTGGCCTCCAAGGGCCAGGCGTCCGGCAAGATCGTAAGTATCCGGATCCTTTATATGCAATTTCTTTCGTGTCGCGTAGTGTCCTTAATGCCGCATTCTGTCCGTAGTCCGGCCAATGACGATCTCCCTGATTCATCGAGCGGGTCGTTGGCCCCGTCGGATGTGGATTCACTTCTGACTGCCTCTACCCCATGCGCCGACGAGGACGCCGAGGTGGGATCCCAGAGAGGGACCCATCAGGAGGAGGCTCCGGAGGCGCCGTCAGGCAGCCTCCCGGACTTTGCGCCGGACTCTACATCGGAACCCGCAGTGGTTCCAGAGTCCGGCAAGCGGCCCCTTCGAAAGAAGGGCAAGACCGTGACGCCGGCGGCCTCCGTCCAACCGGAGGCGCTGGATAACTTGTTGGAGGCGCTTAAAGGCGCTTCCATCAAGGAAGAACACCGCACTATCATGAGTGCGGTGATTGAAAAGGTTCAGCTCGCCAAAAGCGGGCTGACCGAAGCCTGCAGCAGCCTTCTAACAGGCTTTGAGGTAAGAAGTTAAAATTATGTAATGTAATACCGCATAGACAGTAGCCCCTGATGCTCAGTTCGGTGTTCGGAAAGAAAAAGCCGGGCTGAGGATCTAACAAGATATACGCAGGGTTGCTTAAAATATGTCAATATGGGTTTGCAGGCTGCGCTGCTGACCTCTGTCGCACTAACGGCGGAGGTCGATGTGCTGAAAAAGGATCTCGAGCGGTCCGAGCAAGAGCTCGGCCATGCCAAATAGCAGCTCGAGGACAAAGAAGGTGAGTCACACCGCTTTGAATGGTTACCTTACAGAAAAGGATTTTGGTTGCAATAAAATTAACAAGGATAATATGGGTATTGCAGGGGCCACGAACGAGGTGGCAGCCCTAAAGGAGGCCGTGTCCGCGGCCGAACGTAGTGCGGCCACGGAGCTGGAGGAACGAGAGAAGCAGGAGGCACGGGTGGCGGAATTACGGCAAGAGCTCCAGGCTCTCATGGAGAGGCATGAGAGTTTGGAGCGTGACTCCAAGACTCGAGAGTCCGAGCTTGCCTCGGCTCTCGAAAGTGCCAAGTCCGCCAAGGCCGAGGCCCATAAGACCCTTCAGGAGGTTGAGGATATAAAGAAGATAGCGGCGGGTAAGGCATTTTTCATGCAAAGCAGGCATGTTAATGTAAACTACCTGACACTTACCCGCGTTCGGAGCTCTCCAGGGGCGTTTGCAGATCTGCCGCGTAGTGCATCTGATGCTGCCGCATTCTATCGTGGCGAGGAGGGGAGCTCGACGGAGAAGGTCTTCTGGTCTCAGTACGCTGAGGCCGGCCATCTGGTGCCCCCAAGCGACCAGCTGAAGCAGCTGGTCGAACTCCACAAGGTAGCTGAGGAGGCCATGAAGGCTCTCATAGTCCGGCTGTGGCCTGGACAGGCCATGCCTGGAAGCTACTTCGTCCTCGTGCGGCGGCTGGTGGATGCGTGCCCCTGGGTGGAGGTCATCAAGCGCTCCGCCTGTATTGAAGGTGCTCGTCGGGCCCTTGCCCGCACAAAGGTGCATTGGGGCAAGTTGGATGCGGAGAAGCTTCTCACGGACCCACCGCCACCGGGCAAGGAGTACCGCACGCCCGAGATGTATTATAAAACTGTCCTGAAGGGAGCCCGCGATATTGCGATGAGTGCCCCCTAAATGTAATCTTTGAGTAAACTCGTTATCTATTATCCTGCGCGCTGAAACTTTGTTCATGTGCGCGTTAAGCAACGCTTGTTTAATTTAAAATATTACCTTCTGTGCGGCCGTTTATAAAATCTGAGAGATGGCAAGTCGTTGGCTTCGGCCCCCAAGCCACGAGTGCTGGGGTGTTCGGGATAAACTTGAGCACTCTTGTTCCCATTTTTGGGTCCATCTAGGGAGGCTCTCAACACAACGAACAAGGCAACCGGACTTATAATGCTTGAACACTCTCACTTAGCCATAGAATTCTATAATTTTAAATTTTGGCGAAGCCCCTGGTATTCGGAAGACCGAATCCGGGGCGCTATCGACGCCTTCGTCGGACATTGTCCGGAACTTCGCTCGAAGCGGCGTGAGTCTTTAAGGACCCGAAAAAACCTCTCGAACAGCGACCAGTCTCTCGCCTTATCATGCCAGTCAGTTTTAGCTTTCTCCACTGAGGCGCTCGCCCGGCTCAACCGGGGCGCAATCGCAGTGGTTCTCCCAGTGCCACCTTAGCCGACAAAACGGAACGTAAGGCACCAAAATGTGGGAGCCGGGCAAACCCAACTATTGATCCAAGACATGATTCGGAGCCGATTCATATAATGCTATAAGTTCGGGGTGCCGCACTTATGAAAGTGTTCGGACTTTATCACACCATAATTTGGGGAACAGAAGCCCCTGGGGTATTCGGCCGTACCAAAATATACGGGTGCAAGAGGTCATGTAATGACCATATATATAAAAAGGTGGTGTAATTGCAGTCGAAAAGTGCTGCATTATTTATCAAAGGAGATCTGCTATGAGTGCGGACTGATACAAATAGTGCGGTAAGCAAGGGATTTGGACTAAGTAAACATGTCCCCCTTCAGGGGTGAGCTGCGGACTTGGTGTATATAATCGAATTTAATGCTCGTAATTGAGACCACCTGAGTGTTCGTCGCAGCCTTCTTTCGTCCCTGACTGTTGCATCTTGAGTTCGGCAGGTTCATCGCCGGACAGGGCCTCTGGTTAATGGAGTCCTATGTACACAAAGAAGGGAAATAAAAAATAAAAAAGGGGGGCACACTTGCGAGCCCCCGGTGTGGTCGAACCGCACTCTGGGTCCGTTGCGATCGTGCCCCCTCCCCTGTGCCCATGGTATCTCCCAAGCGTAATGATGTACACGGAGTGTTATTCTTGCGATCATGCGCGGGCGAGGGTTGGGGCCGCATTGCTACGCGTGCTATGATCGCGCTAGGTGGTCTTGGTTAGCATTGCTCCGGGCGCGTTTTGCTGTCTCCGGCCTTTTAGCGGCCGGACTCGAGAATTGCCTTAAAAGGCTGCTTTGTACTTCTGCCGCGAGAGCCGCTGTATGTTCCTCCGTTCGGAGGGAGCATTTCGTATTCCCATTGACCATGATGACTCCGCGAGGGCCTGGCATCTTGAGCTTTAGGTATGCATAATGCGGCACCTCGTTGAATTTTGCAAGCGCGGTTCGTCTGAGCAGAGCGTGATAGCCACTGCGAAACGGGACTATGTCGAAGATTAACTCTTCGCTCCGGAAATTATCCGGGGATCCGAAGACCACTTCCAGTGTGACTGAGCCTGTACAGTTGGCTTCCACTCCTGGTATGACACCTTTAAAGGTTGTGTTTGTAGGTTTAATCCTTGAGGGGTCTATGCCCATTTTGCGCCCTGTATCCTGATAAAGCAGGTTCAGGATACTACCGCCGTCCATCAGGACTCTCATGATGTGAAATCCATCGACGATTGGGTCTAAAACCAATGCGGCGAATCTGCCATGGCGTATGCTGGTCGGATGGTCTCTTCGATCGAAAGTGATCGGACAAGAGGACCATGGATTGAACTTCGGGGCGACTGACTCCATCGCATAGACGTCCCTTAGTGCGCGTTTCCTCTCCCTCTTGGGTATATGGGTCGCGTAAATCATGTTCACCGTCCGCACTTGTGGGGGAAATCCCTTCTGTCCTCTATTGTTCGGCGGTCGGGTCTCTTCCTCGTCATCGCTGTTCAGCCCCTTGTCGTTGTTTTCGACAATTAACTTGCCTGCCTGCTTGAACACCCAGCAATCTCTATTAGTGTGATTAGCTGGTTTTTCAGGGGTGCCATGTATCTGGCATAAGCGGTCGAGTATTCGGTCCAAGTTGGACAGACCCGGAGTGGTTCGTTTGAACGGCTTCTTCCGCTGACCGGGTTTTGAGCCTCGGAATCTGGCGTTGACTGCCGTATCCTCCTTATCGTCGCCGTTAATGCGGCGTTTGTTTTTGTTTCGACGTGACCTGCCGTTGTTGTCCTTAGCATCCGGACTGCCAGAATTTTTACGGAGATTGTTGCTGCGGGCTAGCCAGCTGTCCTCTCCCGTGCAAAAGCGGGTCATTAACGATGTGAGGGCTGCCATGGATTTCGGCTTTTCCTGCCCCAGGTGCCGGGCTAGCCATTCGTCCCGGATGTTATGTTTGAAGGCTGCAAGGGCCTCTGCATCCGGACAGTCGACGATTTGGTTTTTCTTTGTCAAGAACCGTGTCCAGAATTGTCTGGCCGATTCGTCTGGCTGCTGAATAATGTGGCTTAGGTCATCGGCGTCTGGTGGTCGCACATACGTGCCCTGGAAGTTGTCGAGGAATGCGGCTTCCAGGTCTTCCCAGCACCCAATTGACTCTGTGGGCAAGCCGTTTAGCCAATGCCGAGCTGGTCCTTTAAGCTTGAGTGGGAGATACTTGATGGCATGGAGATCGTCGCTGCGGGCCATATGGATGTGGAGAAGATAGTCTTTGATCCAAACCGCGGGGTCTGTTGTGCCATCGTAAGATTCGATGTTTACGGGTTTAAATCCTTCGGGGATCTGGTGATCCATTACTTCGTCAGTGAAGCATAGCGGGTGTGTGGCGCCTCTGTATTGAGCAATATCGCGACGCAGCTCGAGAGAGCGCTGTCTGCTGTGTTCGGCCCGGCCGGGGTTATTGTATCCGGCGCGACGGTATTCGTCATGGGTCGTGGGGCGCCCACGTGATCCGTAGATGGATCTCGATTGCCTTGCTTTGTCCTCCAATATGTCTCGCAAGTCCGGCGCGTTCCCTCTTGGTTTCGTACTTCTGGAGCGGTGTCGGGGTACGGTCTTGGCTGGGGGCCTGGATGCCTCTCTGTCACGACCACGGGGTGGTCGGTCAGCCATATCGTCTGCTGGTGATGGAGGTATGTATGCTTCCTCCTCTAATCGGGGGAGCAGCTTGCGTCTTGGGTAACTTTTGGAGGGGCGTTCGAGTTTATACTCTTCGGCCGCGAGGACCTCGGTCCATCGATCGGGCAGCATGTCCTGATCAGCTTGAAGCTGTTGCTGCTTTTTCTTTAGGCTGTTTGCTGTGGCGATAAGCCTGCGCTTGAAGCGCTCTTGTTCGACGGGATCCTCAGGTACGACGAATTCATCATCGTTGAGGCTTGCTTCGTTTTCGGAGGGAGGCATATAGTTATGATCCTCAACCTCTTCGTCTGCCGCCCTGTCGTGAGGGCTTGCTTCTGCATCCTCCTGCGCTGAGTCTTGCTGGAGGGGATTGTCTTCGGCACTCTCTAGAGTATTATTATCTCCTGTGCCGGAATCTCCATTCTTGCTGTGGCGGGATTTAGAGCGGCGCTGCTGACGCCGGCGTTTGGGATGCTTCTTTAAAGAGTCTGCCTCCGCTGCTTCTTCGCCATCCCCGTCTTTTGGGGTGTCCACCATATATATGTCGTATGACGAGGTGGTCTTCTAGTGCCCTGTAGGCGCTGGTTCCTGTTCGTCTCCGGCATCGTCGTCCATAGCGTCGATTTCGTTGGAGTCGTAGTCTAGCATGTCGGTTAGATCGTCGACGATGGCTACAAAGTGGGTGGAGGGTGGGCTCTGAATTTCTTCGTCGTCCGTACCCCAACCATCCTGGCCATAGTCTGGCCAGGACTCTCCTGATAATGAGAGATGCTTTAGTGAATTCAGGATATCGCCAAAAGGCGAGTATTGGAAGACGTCCACGGCGGTGAATTCCATAACCGGCGCCCAATCCGAATCGATTGGTAGGGGCGCGGGAGGTTCGGAGTCCGGTAAGGAGTCCAGCGCCTCGGAATCACGAGTTTCGCAGGGGACAAGATTAGTGTTCGGCTCCATCGCCGTGGATGTTGAAGCCCCCGGGGCAGCGTCTATCCACCGGCCCTCGATCTGGGCGATCGGCTCCGGACTAATGGCCGAAGCGGATTCGTGCGCGGCCACCAAGGCACTGTTCGGTGGCAGAGCTAGATCATGCCCGTCGTCACAGTGCGGCGCGCTTGGCTGTGGCTCGAGTCCGTCGAATATCAAGTCTCCGCGGACATTGGCCGTGAAGTTTAGGCTTCCGAATCTGACCTGACGGCCAGGGGCGTAGCTTTCGATCTGCTCCAGATGGCCAAGTGAATTAGCCCGCAGTGCGAAGCCGCCGAATACGAAGATCTGTCCGGGGAGAAAAGTCTCACCCTGGATAGCGTTGTTGGTTGAAGATGCCATCGGGCCTATCGGTGACAGCACAGAGGAACTCTCAATGAAAGCACCAATGTCGGTGCCAAAACCGGCGGATCTCGGGTAGGGGGTCCCGAACTATGCGTCTAGGCAGATGGTAATAGGAGATGAGGGACACGATGTTTTTACCCAGGTTCGGGCCCTCTTGATGGAGGTAAAACCCTACGTCCTGCTTGATTAATATTGATGATATGGGTAGTATAAGAGTGGATCTACCACGAGATCAAGGAGGCTAAACCCTAGAAGCTAGCCTATGGTATGATTGTTGTAATGTATGTTGTCCTACGGACTAAAGCCCTCCGGTTTATATAGACACCGGAGGAGGCTAGGGTTACACAGAGTCGGTTACAATGGTAGGAGATCTACATATCCGTATCGCCAAGCTTGCCTTCCACGCCAAGGAAAGTCCCATCCGGACACGGGACATAGTCTTCAATCTTGTATCTTCGTAGTCTTGGAGTCCGGCGGATAATGATAGTCCAGCTGTCCGGACACCCCCTAGTCCAGGACTCCCTCAGTGGCAAAAGTAAAGATAATAGTTTTTGGGTTTTTGTAGTAGTTGTAACAGTAGCAACGAAAAACTAAATAAGCGAAGAACAATATATGAAAAGCTCGTAGGCAATGGACCAGTGATGGATAATTATGCCGGATGTGATTCCTCATGTAATAGCTATAACATAGGGTGACAAAGAACTAGCACTAGTTCATCAATGTAATGTAGGCATGTATTCCGTAAATAGTCATACGTGCTTATGAAAAAGAACTTGCATGACATCTTTTGTCCTACCCTCCCGTGGCAGCGGGGTCCTAGCAGAAACTAAGGGATATTAAGGCCTCCTTTTAATAGAGAACCGGAACAAAGCATTAGCACATAGTGAATACATGAACTCCTCAAACTATGGTCATCACCGAGAAGTATCCCTATTATTGTCACTTCGGGGTTGTCGGATCATAAAACATAATAGGTGACTATAGACTTGCAAGATAGGATCAAGAACACACATATATTCATGAAAACATAATAGGTTCAGATATGAAATCATGGCACTCGGGCCCTAGTGACAAGCATTAAGCATAGCAAAGTCATAGCAACATCAATCTCAGAACATAGTAAATCTCATCCAACCCATCACCGTCCAGCAAGCCTATGATGGAATTACTCACGCACGGCGGTGAGCATCATGAAATTGGTGATGGAGGATGGTTGATGATGACGATGGCGATGAATCCCCCTCTCCGGAGCCCCGAACGGACTCCAGATCAGCCCTCCCGAGAGAGATTAGGGCTTGGCGGCGGCTCCGTGTCCTAAAACGCAATGAAACTTTCTCTCTGATTTTTTCTCCCCGAACGTGAATATATGGAGTTGGAGTTGAGGTTGGTGGAGGTCCAGGGGCCCACGAGATAGGGGGGGCGCACCCAGGGGGAGGGGGCTCACCCCCTGTCTCGTGGACAGGGTGTGGGCCCCCTGGTCTTGATTCTTTCACCAGTATTTTTTATATTTTCCAAAAAGTTGCTCCGTGGATTTTCAGGACATTCCGAGAACTTTTCTTTTCTACACATAAAACAACATCATGGCAGTTCTGCTGAAAACAACGTCAGTCCGGGTTAGTTTCATTCAAATCATGCAAGTTAGAGTCCAAAACAAGGGCAAAAGTGTTTGGAAAAGTAGATACGTTGGAGACGTATCAACTCCCCCAAGCTTAAACCTTTGCTTGTCCTCAAGCCATTCAGTTGATAAACTGAAAGTGATAAAGAAAAACTTTTACAAACTCTGTTTGCTCTTGTTGTTGTAAACACGAAAAGCCAGCATTCAAGTTTCAGCAAATATTATGAACTAACCATACTCACAATAACACTTAGGTCTCACAATTACTCATATCAATAGCATAATCAGCTAGCGAGCCATAATAATAAAGCTCGGATGACAACTTTCTCAAAATAATCATAAGATGATATAACAAAATGGTATCTCGCTAGCCTTTTCTAAGACCGCAAAGCATAAATGCAGAGCACCTTTAAAGATTAAGGACTGACTAAACATTGTAATTCATGGTAAAAGAGATCTAGTCAAGTCATATCCAATATAAATCAATAGTAATGAATGCAAATGACAGTGTGCTCTCCAGCGGGTGCTTTTTAATAAGAAGGGTGATGACTCAACATAAAAGTAAATAGATAGGCCCTTCGCAGAGGGAAGCAGGGATTTGTAGAGGTGCCAGAGCTTGATTTTAAAATAGAGATTGAATAACATTTTGAGCGGCATACTTTCGCTGTCAACGCAACAACTATGAGATGGTGTATCTTCCATACTACATGCATTATAGGCAGTTCCCAAACAGAATGGTAAAGGTTTACACTCCCCCAACCACCAACAAGCATCAATCCATGGCTTGCTCAAAACAACAAGTGCCTCCAACTAACAATAGCCCTGGGGGAGTTTTGTTTAATTATTTTGATTTGCTTTGATCTTTTTGGATCATGGGACTGGGCATCCCGGTTACCGACCCTTTCTCGTGAATGAGCAGCGGAGTCCACTCCTCTTGAGAATAACCCACCTAGCATGGAAGATATAGGCAGCCCTAGTTGTAACATGAGCTGCTCGAGCATACAAAACAGAATTTCATTTGAAGGTTTGGAGTTTGGCACATACAAATTTACTTGGAACGGCAGGTAAATACCGCATATAGGAAGGTATGGTGGATTCATATGGAACAACTTTGGGGTTTAAGGAGTTTGGACGCACAAGCAGTATTCCCTCTTAGTACAGGTGAAGGCTAGCAAAAGACTGGGAAGCGACCAACTGAGAGAGCGACAAACAGTCATAAACATGCATTAAAATTAATTTACACCGAATACAAGCATGAGTAGGATATAATCTACCATGAACATAAATATCATGAAGGCTATGTTGATTTGTTTCAACTACATGCGTGAACATGTGCCAAGTCGAGTCACTCAATTCATTTAAAGGAGGATACCATCCCATCATACCACATCATAATCATTCTAATAGCATGTTGGCACGCAAGGTAAACCATTATAACTCATAGCTAATCAAGCATGGCACAAGCAACTATCATCTCTAAATGTCATTGCAAATATGTTTACTTCATAATAAGCTGAATCAGAAACGATGAACTCATCATATTTACAAAAACAAGAGAGGTCGAGTTCATACCAGCTTTTCTTATCCCAGTAAGTCCATCATATATCGTCATTATTGCCTTTCACTTGCACGACCGAATGATGTGTATAATAATAAGAGTGCACGTGCATTGGACTAAGCTAGAATCTGCAAGCATTCAACTCAAGAGAGAAGACAAGGAAATATGGGCTCTAAGTAAAATAAACAATCATGCATATGAGAGCCACTAAACATTTTCAATATGGTCTTCTCGACCCCCCAGAGAAAAGAAAATAAAATAAAACTATTTACACGGGAAAGCTCCCAACAAGTAAAAAGAAGAACAAGAAATCTTTTTGTGTTTTCATTTTAATTCTACTACAAGCATGAAAATTAAACTAACTAATTTTTTTGGTTCTTCTTAAGGTTTATCAAACACACAAGAAGAAAACTAGGAAAAGAAATTTAAACTAGCATGGATAATACAATGAAAGAGTATGAGCACCGACGACTAGTGTGTGAACATGAATGTAAAGTCGGTGAGAAATACGTACTCCCCCAAGATTAGGCTTTTGGCCTAAGTTGGTCTAGTACCAAGGACCGCCGCTTCTCTCCCCGGTGTACTGGGAAGTGTAATTAGGATACCACCGGCTAGTCATCTCCGGATCCCACTGGACAGATGATGCACGATAAGGGTCCAGTTCAGGTTCCAGCTTAGGTTCAGGTTCTGGAGTAAAAGCTTGGGCTCGGTGATTGTACACCGCTTCCGGCGTGACAAGAAAAATTTATGCAAGCAAATCAAACAACAGAGGTGCATGCAAAATAATAATCTCAAAGTGTTTCTTATTAAATCTAAGTTTATACAAGAGCATTTTCCATTTGTTGTCAACAATAAACATGTGTGCTACCATGCTCTTATAATCTAAAACGTGAGGAGGCAATTTTGTCTCCTCTTTCTCATGGTGCCTAATGGGTATCTGAAAATGTGTAGCAAGACGTGCAGCATAGATACCTCCAAATATGGGGCCTTTTGTACGATTCAGGGCTAGCCGTTTAGCAACGACGACACCCATACTAAAAGTATTGTCTCCAAGAAAGGCATGTTGAAGAATGATAATATCAGGAACACTAAAGCTTCCACTATTTCCACGACCAATCAAGCATCTACTAGCAAATATGGCAAAGTAGCGTAAAACAGGAAAGTGTATGCTAGAGATTTTTGCCTCGGAACCCTTCTTTGGCTCCTCTACAGCGATAGTATTAACAAAGCCATCCACATCTTTACGATGGGGTTCCTCTAATTCTCCCTCATAAGGTATCCTACACACCGCGCAAAAATTACGTAAAGACATTTCTCTGAATTCATCATATAAATGAAATGATACTGAAGGCAGTGACTTCTTAGGATAATAATAAAAGTTTTGCCCGAAAGTATTAGTGAGTAAGAGATACTGATCGATCCGGTCGTTGATGAAACCGGTGAGGCCTGCAGTCTCGATCAAGGAATAAAATTCTTCATGAATTCCAACTTCTTTTAAGAAATCATTGCATGGCCATTCACACGACCGCACTTCCGCTAAGTGAGGAAGATTATACTTGGCTTTTTCCTTCTCTTTGGCTTGTTTTTCCAGAGAGCCTTGGCTAGAAGAGCCTCTCAAAAATTTCCTTAACATTTTCTGAAAATTTCTGAAATTTTAGTAACTTCAAAATAAAAGTGAATAAAAGTAAACAAGATTGGTAGCAACTACTCCTACAAGTGCCTAGAGCCTATATCATGCATTTGAATTGCTTGGGACCTCATAAATTTAACATGCAAGCTCAAGAACATGGTCACCTATGCAGCAAAAATTTGCAATGAATAAAGCACTAGAACAAAAACTAGTTGGACCAATGGAGGAGTCACAAACCAAGCAACAATCTCCCAAAGCAGTTTTCTGAATGGAGCTTTGAGCTAGGAGATCCAAAATCGCAGCAAAATAAGCTAGAACTCGTGCTTGAACTGGATGGGGATTTTTTTGGGTAGAAGATGAAGTATGTGGGTGCTGGCATAAGTGGAGGGGGCCACGAGGGGCCCACGAGACACGGGGCGCACCCAGGTGGGGTGGGCGCGCTCTCCACTCTCGTGGCCTGGTGCTTGCCCCTCCTGCAGTGTTTTCAGTGCCTAAAATCCTCAAATATTCCATAAAAAATCATACTAAATTTGCAGGGCATTTGGAGCAATTCTATTTTCGGGATATTTTTTAATACACGGATAATTCAGAAAATAGACAGATAATACTATTTTTGCTTTATTTATTCTAAATAACAGAAAGTAAAAAGTGGGTACAAAAGGTTGTGCCTTCTAGTTTCATCCATCTCGTGATCATCAAAATGAATCCACTAACAAGGTTGATCAAGTCTTGTTAACAAACTCATTCCGAATAACACGGAACCAGAGAAATTTCGAATAACACTAAGTTACCTCAACGGGGATATGAAAATCCCCAACAATAAGAATATCATACTTTTTCTTGACAGTAGGGAGAGGAAATTCAAAACCTCCAATAATAATAGTTGGAACTTTTCCAATAGCATTGATGCTATGAACTTGAGATTGTTTCCTCGGGAAGTGTACCATATGCTCATTACCATTAACATGAAAAGTGATATTGCCTTTGTTGCAATCAATAACAGCCCCTGCAGTATTCAAAAAGGGTCTACCAAGGATAATAGACATACTATCGTCCTCAGGAATATCAAGAATGACAAAGTCCGTTAAAATAGTGACATTTGCAACCACAACAGGCACATCCTCACAAATACCGACAGGTATAGCAGTTGATTTATCAGCCATTTGCAAAGATATTTCAGTAGGTGTCAACTTATTCAATTCAAGTCTACGATATAAAGAGAGAGGCATAACACTAACACCGGCTCCAAGATCACATAAAGCAGTTCTAACATAATTTCTTTTAATGGAGCATGATATAGTTGGCACACCCGGATCTCCAAGTTTCTTTGGTATTCCACCTTTAAAAGTGTAATTAGCAAGCATGGTGGAAATTTCAGCTTCCGGTATCTTTCTTTTGTTTGTAATGATATCCTTCATATACTTAGCATAAGGATTTACTTTAAGCATATCAGTTAAGCGCATACGTAAGAAAATAGGTCTAATCATTTCAGCAAAGCGCTCAAAATCCTCATCATCCTTTGTCTTGGATGGTTTAGGAGGAAAGGGCATGGGTTTCTGAACCCATGGTTCTCTTTATCTACTGTGCTTCCTAGCAACAAAATCTCTCTTATAATATCGCTGATTCTTTGATTGTGGGTTATCAAGATCAACAGCAGGTTCAATCTCTACTTCATTGTTTTTGCTAGGTTGAGCATCAACATGAACATTATCATTAACATTATCACTAGGTTCATGTTCATCACCTGATTGTGTTTTAGCATCAGAAACAGAGATATCATTGGCATTCTCAGGTGTGTCTACAGTAAGTTCACTAGAAGCATGCAAAGTCCTATCGTTTTTTTTCTTCCTTTTAGAAGAACTAGGTGCCTCTAAATTATTTCTCTGAGAATCTTGCTCGATTCTCTTGGGGTGGCCTTCAGGATACAAAGGTTCCTGAGTCATTCTACCAGTTCTAGTAGCCACTCTAACAACAAAGTCATTTTTACTATTTAATTACTCAAGCAAATCATTTTGAGCTTTAAGTACTTGCTCATCTTGAGTAGCAACCATAGACACATATTTGCTAACTAGTTTGAGTTCACCTTTAACTCTAGCCATATTATCGCTCACGCGTCCTATCTCGAAAGCATTATTGTTTAACTCTCTACCAACATAAGCATTAAAACTTTCTTGTCTAGCCATAAAGTCATCAAATTCATCTAAGCATGGGCTATGGAATTTAGTAGAGGGGATTTCAACTTTATCATATCTATGGAGAGAATTTACCTTTACTACCTGTGTCGGGTTATCAAGACAGTGTGGTTCTTCAACAGGCGGTATATTAAGACCGTGTATTTCTTCAATAGGAGGTAAATTCTTAACATCTTCAACTTTAATACCTTTTTCTTTCATTGATTTCTTTGCCTCTTGCATATCTTCAGGACTGAGAAATAAAACACCTCTCTTCTTCGGAGTGGGTTTAGGAATAAGCTTAGGAGTTGGCTCAATTGCTTCAGGAATTGCTTCAGGAATTGGCTCAGGAAGATTCCAATTATTTTCATTAGTCAACATATTATTCAATAATATTTCAGCTTTGTCGACTGTTCTTTCCCTGAAAACACAACCAGCACAACTATCCAAGTAGTCCTTTGAAGCATCAATTAGTCCATTATAAAAGATATCAAGTATTTCATTTTTCTTGAGAGGATGATCAGGCAGAGGATTAAGTAACCGGAGATGCCTCCCCCAAGCTTGTGGGAGACTCTCTTCTTTGATTTGCACAAAGTAATATATTTCCCACAAGGCAGCTTGTTTCTTATGAGCAGGGAAATATTTAGGAGAGAAGTAATAAATCATATCCTGGGGACTACGCACACAACCAGGAGCAAGAGAACTATACCAAGTCTTAGCATCACCCTTTAATGAGAACGGAAATATCTTAAGGATATAAAAATAGCGAGACTTCTCATCATTAGTAAACAGGGTAGCTATATCATTCAACTTGGTAAGATGTGCCACAACAGTTTCAGATTCAAGGCCATAAAAAGGATCAGATTAAACTAAAGTAATAATCTCAGGATCAACAGAGAATTCATAATCCTTATCAGTAACACAAATAGGTGAAGTAGCAAAAGCAGGGTCAGGTTTCATTCTAGCATTAAGAGACTGCTGCTTCCATTTAGCTAATAATTTCTTAAGATCATATCTATCATTGCAAGCAAATATAGCTCTAGCAGCTCCTTCATTCATAGAATAACCCTCAGGAACAACAGGTAATTCATAATAATTGGGAGAATTTTCATCATCACTATCATCAATAATAGCATCTTCAATAATTTTATCCCCCCTAACTCTTGCAAGTTGTTCATCAAGAAACTCACCTAATGGCAAAGTAGTATCACACACAGAAGTAGTTTCATCATAAGTATCATGCAACATGCGACATATCAGAATTCAAAGCAGTAGTAGGTTTAGGTGTCACAAGTTTACTAATAACAGAAGGAGAATGTAGTGCAGAGCTAGATGGCACTTCCTTACCTCCCCTCGTAGTTGAGGGCAAAATCTTGGTTCTGTCGTCTTTCAAGTTCTTCATAGTGATCAACAGATATAAATCCCTAGTGACTCAGAGAATAGAGCTATGCTCCCCGGGAACAGCGCCAGAAATTAGTCTTGATAACCCACAAGTGTAGGGGATCGCAACAGCTTTCGAGGGTAAAGTATTCAACCCAAATTTATTGATTCGACACAAGGGGAGCCAAAGAATATTCTTGAGTATTAGCAGTTGAGTTGTCAATTCAACCACACCTGGATAACTTAGTATCTGCAGCAAAGTATTTAGTAGCAAAAGAGGTATGATAATAAAAGTAACGGTGGCAAAAGTAAAGATAATAGTTTTGGGTTTTTGTAGTAGTTGTAACAGTAGCAACGGAAAAGTAAATAAGCGAAGAACAATATATGAAAAGCTCGTTGGCAATGGATCAGTGATGGATAATTATGCCGGATGCGATTCCTCATGTAATAGCTATAACATAGGGTGACACAGAACTAGCTCCAGTTCATCAATGTAATGTAGGCATGTTTTCCGTAAATAGTCATACGTGCTTATGGAAAAGAACTTGCATGACATCTTTTGTCCTACCCTCCCATGGCAGCGGGGTCCTAGCGGAAACTAAGGGATATTAAGGCCTCCTTTTAATAGAGAACCGGAACAAAGCATTAGCACATAGTGAATACATGAACTCCTCAAACTACGGTCATCACCGAGAAGTATCCCGATTATTGTCACTTCGGGGTTGTCGGATCATAACACATATAGGTGACTATAGACTTGCAAGATAGGATCAAGAACACACATATATTCATGAAAACATAATAGGTTCAGATCTGAAATCATGGCACTCGGGCCCTAGTGACAAGCATTAAGCATAGCAAAGTCATAACAACATCAATCTCAGAACATAGTGGATACTAGGGATCAAACCCTAACAAAACTAACTTGGTTACATGGTAAATCTCATCCAACCCATCACCGTCTAGCAAGCCTACAATGGAATTACTCACGCACGGCGGTGAGCATCATGAAATTGGTGATGGAGGATGGTTGATGACGACGACGGCGATGAATCCCCCTCTCCGGAGCCCCGAACGGACTCCAGATCAGCCCCCCCCCCGAGAGAGATTAGGGCTTGGCGGCGGCTCCGTGTCGTAAAACGCGATGAAACTTTCTCTTTGATTTTTTTTCTCCCCGAACGTGAATATATGGAGTTGGAGTTGAGGTCGGTGGAGGTCCAGGGGGCCCACGAGATAGGGGGGCACGCCCAGGGGGAGGCGGCGCGCCCCCCTGTCTCGTGGATAGGGTGTGGGCCCCTGTTCTTGATTCTTTTGCCAGTATTTTTTATATTTTCCAAAAAGTTGCTCCGTGGATTTTCAGGACATTCCGAGAACTTTTCTTTTCTACGCATAAAACAACATCATGGCAGTTCTGCTGAAAACAGCGTCAGTCCGGGTTAGTTTCATTCAAATCATGCAAGTTAGAGTCCAAAACAAGGGCAAAAGTGTTTGGAAAAGTAGATACGTTGGAGACGTATCATAAGTCGACACCACCTTGGATAGGCTATTTCCTTGCGGGTCCCAAATGTCAGAATCCAAATCTGTCAGGGTCATGCAGCCTTTCCTATGAAAGTTTACATCCCATTTGATGTGCTAGTTCGAAATAAGTTTGTGGGTGCTGGTGGGGGCTAATCACTTGGCTTCTGTAATGCATAGTGAGCTCAAGCAGCCGACGAGAGTGATGTTATTTCCCTTGGTTGTGATCTGTTACAATATTTCACTCTAAATTAAACGAATGGCAAGCCATTTGCCTTGTTTCAAAGAAAATATTACAGTTGCTGCCAAGTTGAAAAGGGCAGGAACATCTAACTCCAGCTTACAAACTGTACAAAAGCACGAGGGTTAATTGTTCATCAGGTTTACAAAAAACCCAGGTTGAAAAGGGTAACAACATCTAACTCCAGCACTGTTTTCGGCAGTCACAGTCAAATGGATCGGTCAGGTCCATAGAATGAACATCCTGGGTCGTAAAATTTATTGGATTATGATCACAATATGTTGTAAATAGAAGCCCGGCACGTTCAGAAGCTCTTTTGCCCACCTAAAACTCCTTTTTTTGCTCTTTGAGATACCCATCCGTCAAAACCATCCTGCTGATAAACTTAAGCCTGATGGACAATAGTAACCTTGCATTCAACAGGAAGAATGTGACAAATCTAGTGTTTGCACGGTTGGCTACATATCGTTCTAGTGTTATTGTCTTCAATCGAATCTCATGAGAAGTGAGAAAATCCCGATGCTTACGAATCCACCGATTGGTTATAACTTTCTTACCCCATCCTGTTGCCTAAATAGACATGAAGATTGAAAACAGTTAAGGTCTAAAAAAAGAGTGTCCAAAGAGCAACAACTGAACGGTTAATTCTAGCACACTATATGCGGGCTTCCAATGTGCGTGAAATTATCACCTTTATATACAACTTCTCCAGACATGGAAAGCATTGCAGCAAGCCAATAATCTTGTTCAGATCAAAACTATTCATTTGGATATATAAGATCTTGACAGAATCCAGCACCATTTATAGGCCATCCATGGAGAAACTCTTCATTGAGCATAGAACATAATATTAGTACAAAATGTGTACTCCAAGATGATATATAACTTATGCGCAGAAATTTAAAATGCAGCTTATGGTTGCAAGTGTAGATGATAATATAAAGTACCTGAAGAACTGTGGAGCCAAACACCATATTGAAATGAGCAAAGAGATCATGTATTACACCCAAGGTCTCCAGTTTAGGCGCAGAGAGGACGGTTATTTGCAACGGTGAATAACTAGAATCAAGGATCAACCTCTGAAGTGAAGGGGCATCTTGGATGATGAGCTGCCTTCCGTCAAAAGAAATTCGAATTCTTACAAGGTTAGGCGACTTTATTTGGAGACAACCAATTCTAACTATGAAAACAAGCACCAAGCACTCCAGGGCAGGGCAACTGGAGTGGATGATGATGTGCAATGAGGCCTCCGATATACAAACCCGCACAAGTGAAAGTTTCTTGAGAAATGGGAGTCGAAGGTTTAGTACCAGATAGTTTGGTAGGTAGCACAACGCAAAGGTGGCGGTGTGGAGAGAGGAGGAAAACCGCAAGATGGACATCGGTAACGAGGGCACTAGTTCATGCCGTTCGGTATGTGGTATGGAATTTCCAGGGGAATAGTAGAACTCAAGCAGCTGTAGTTCTGTGAATTCAGGGGATTTCAGCTAGGCGTGCACCATGCAGGGCATGGTATGCTTGCTCAGGTAGCATGACGGGATGCAGAGGCTTTGAATGGAGCCCTGTTGGGAGGAGATGATGGCTCTGGGGATTTCAAAATCATTGAAGAGAGATAGCTGATGACAGTCGAGATTAAGGGGCACGACGCGCCATAGAGGGCGCCACCGAATTGAGAGGACTTGGGTGCGGCAGCAATCCTTGGTGGGGAGAAGCGAGATGATCTCCCCAAGGACGGCGTCCGGGAGATCGCTGATGCGGTCCACCCGAGATTCTACGGGTTCCTGGGATCCGGTGGGGGCGCGGTCGCCGCTTCTCCCCGCGCTGCCGGGTGCGGGATCTACAACAGGCGTCGCCGCTGGCGGGAGCCTCATCTTCTTGGTGCTGGGGTCAGCCGACTCCATTTTCCTCGAGGGTGTTGCGTCACGCTCACGGTTTTGAGCAGAGTAATGAATGACGAGCCTAGTTGTAGTGCGAGTGAAGAAGGGGAGCTGGGGTTTTTATGTAGTAGTGAGGAAGAAGGGGAGGTGGGCTTTTCTGCAGGAGTGAGGTGAGGAATTTGGTGGTACGAGTGGAGCGAGCTGACGTGAGGTGGGTGGGAGCGAGGAGGAAGAAGAGCACCCATGATTTTTGGGGGGCGGTGTGCTGGGTGTGGGTAGCGCCTCTCATTCAGTAAATATATGGGCTTTTGAATTGATTTTACTATTTACTAGTGTGGATGGGCTGTTTTGTCTTGGGCCCAGAGAAATAATTACTACTAGTACAGGTGGAGACACTCTACAGCTACCCAGAAAAACAATTACTACTAGTATAGTGGAGAAACTCTACCGCTTCTGGCTCCTCCTAGGTCATTGAAACGTCTCCCTCTATTGAATGCCGTTATACTTTTGTTCACCGACATGCGGGCCATGCAACACGCGGGGCCAAATGCCATCCACCAAATTAGAAGGTAGTATGCAGGTGGAGAGTCACCCCGGTCGTGGCGCGGCAGTAACGAGCCGTCGTATCACAAAACCCCACCTCCCCGCAGTCTAAGTTTGACGGACGAAGCAACCATCATTTCACTCTTCGCTGAATCCCCTTCTCCCTCACCGTCTTCAAGAAAGGCAACACTCCCATCTGCCACTGTTCTTCTCTCCCAACAAAGGGAAGGTAAGCGGATCCGTGATGTTGGTATATTTTAGTTCAGAGAAAAAAATGAACTTTTGCAAAGCATTAACTGATCCTCACTCTCTTTTTTGTTTCATTGTCATTGCGATTGTGTTTTCCTTTCAGTGGTCTCCTAGTATTCGTCAGTTTCATGATGGACCAAGGAGAACCAGGCAAAGATCTACCGATATTGGAGTAGACGCGATAGGCTCATCCCCACGAGACAGAGAGCTCCAAGAAGATGGAGGCAGACACCGAGCCGACCCCAGATACGCTCACGGCCACTACTGACATGGTCAATGCCCCATTTGAGGTTACAGCCCCCATGGCACTGCAGGAGCAGTTTTCCCCCTTC
>NC_057801.1:192257442-192297611 GCF_018294505.1 Triticum aestivum
AGCTGCCCAAGGTGATTTTTTTTCTTTGCCGATCTCGATTGTGGTTTTTCATCTAAGCATGTGGTGATTAATAATGCAAAATTTTATTAGCTTCGATGCCATGCTATACATAGTGATTTAAATAACTTGTGTTTCTTATACTGAAAAGTAATTCAGAATTTGTTTCTGTTTCAATTAGAGCCCTTATGCAGACAAGGATTGTGTGGTTGTACATGTCACTCGCTATGAGGCGGATGACCTGAATATACGCATTGGGAAAACAGAGTTCTTAGGCTGTTGGATCCTGGAAGCCATTTGCGGTTATACGAATGAAGAGTTGTATTCCTGCCTCACTGTTGTCAGGCGTGTTGTCCAGGGTGTACTGAAGCACAAGAAGTTCAAAGCTACTCCATCATTTGTGAGGCATATTGTTCTTGTCAAGCTTACGCAGGAAGATGACGTGGCATGCCTCCACAAACAAGTTTATCAGTGGCAAGGCCACAAGGTTGTCTTCATGAAGGTTCACAAGATTGAGCTGCTGCGGGACGTCCTCGATGATGTTCATGGCAAGGTTCATCTTGTGTCCAGCCCAAATTAGATCGAGGCATGAAATAGTTGCCCCAGCTAGTGTTTAATAGTAGTTTGGATTGTGTCTAATTATCCGAACCTTGCCTGTTATCGACCCCTCTGGGGCTAGTACTCTGTTTGAATCTGTCTATGGGAACTGCTGCTACTTTTGTGTGCCCGTGAGTCATGTGAGAACCATCATAATTGTTGCCAAAACAAATGCGTCCTCACTAGTTTTTTCATGATTATGGCATGGTAAGATATAAGTTGTCACGGTTTATCATACGAGCATTGTGTGTTTTGATTAAAAAGAGCACTCGTTTGAGAAACGTGCGCTGACGTATACATAAGTACTTGTAAACACTGTTGGTGCTACCCCACTTGTAAGCAGTTGTGCAAAACATGGCACATTGGCTCAACTCGCTTTAACACTAGGTTATCGACCAGCTAACAATCAACAATCTGTTGTCTGACATATAAGCAACTATGTATCTTGTTACAGTGGTTCATGCAGTTAACTGAGGCCACAATGTAAATTCCAAACGTCCACATGCTAGTCCAGCGCTCATGTGGAACACTCACATTAAACTCGTCTTCATAAAAAACTTGAAAAGCATAAGTTAAGCAATTTTATACATCTCAATGATTCATAGAACATAACAAACATATACTAGTTCACAACAAAAGACAAAGTTGTGAGAAGGTTTACAAATCAGGAAAAAAACAAGCAAGGCTTCTCTGAGCAAAGGGCCTCCCGGCGGGCTTAAATTTCCTGGAGTTCACTCTGGTTTTTTCTTGTTGCCACCATCCAGGGTTAGGTTCTCTCATTCCAGGATAACCAATTATAATTGTGGTCTCAGCTGGAATGCTGAACTGAACCATGCAGTGTACTGACCAGTTGAAATTCTTGTGCATTCCGCTAAATTTAAGCACCACTATTTGCAGAAATAAGCAGACCACAATGCCTCTTGTCCGCGCACCTATCCAAAAAACCGTCGTGCAGCCGTGCCAGCTAGTCCTCGGTCCATGGATGAACTGGTAGAAAGTGCATTCCGGACTAGGATGCAGTTGTTTTCGCTCGTCCCTACACTGCAATCAGGAAGTAAAACGTACGAATCAACTTCATTTAGATTGCGTTGGTCATTCTACCTAGTAACTACCAATGTAGGAATACCTAGAAGATGGGAGGTTAGACGATGGCAATGAGGCATAGCCATCTCATTTTGTGCAGTTCTACTAAAACTGAGGTGTGTGCTTTTGATTGCGCGGATAGAAACGATACAGGGACAGACATCCCGAAACGATATGGAGACAGACATCCCTATTTGGCAAATACGAAATACAGTTATTTAAACAGTGATAGATATTTGCAGTGGCGTATGATTAACAGCATCATCTATTGTGTTATAATTGGCACTAGATTGACAGTATGAAGATTCCTTAAGTAAGTTGCATCACATCACTTTAACACTGCCACTAGATTAACATGCAGAACAATAGCATTACTATTACTATCATGAGAGTAGCACATGGTCATTAAATGTGCAATCAAATTTGTGCAGTTCCACTGGGATGAAGCAATGTTAGCGGTGTGAGATGTAAGGGTAACTGCAAAAACACAATTCATGGGAAATAAAGCAAGACGGAAGCACTTCATAAAATTGTGGTGGCATTGCTTCAATTTATCGACGGCACTAGACCATTACTTATAGTGACATTAGGTGGCATTGCTTAATGCTTCATGTGATTTTACATTAACGGTAGCGATATGGGCGTAGGGACAGCAGGGGCATAAAGTGGTGAGGCAGATGTGGCTGCCGAGAGCGGCAAACACTCAGGCAGCTTGTCTGCATTTGTCCCATTTTTTATCTCCTCGACGACATTTTCCTATGTGAGCATAGGAAATCTAGACCTGCTCATTCTCATTTGCGTTGTCCCCCAACACTCGTCACTTTCTTTACTTTTTCAACCAAGATATAGGTCCACTTCCCCCCACCCTTCGCCATCCATCATGCTTTCTTCATGTTTTCAACCAAGAGACCGGTTGGGTAGCCAGTATCTACTACTTTCCCCCGTTTCCTCTTAGAACCAAGTCCTAGATTCATGCTACAGCTTTCCCACTTTCTTCCCTGTTTGAACCAACTCTTAGAGTCGACTGTATGAACTAGCTTTACCTCTAATAATAGTAAAAGTCTAGTTGGATTTGGAACAGCGGGCGGAAGTAGAAAAAGATCCACACAAAGGGAGCTGGGGTAGTAGAGCAAGGCAGGTTTCGAAGGAATATATACCTGAGGGCCGTCCGCATGTGGCGAAGACGGCGTTGGGAGGCCGCATCTTGGCCACAATACCGCAGGGAGGAAGAAGGGGTCAGAGGCCCTCCCGAGCCGGCGCTCTCTCAGAGAGAACGGCACGGCCGCCGATCGGGACGCGCGGGCAGCCATTGGTCTCCTCCCTCGCCGCCGACGACAGCGTGAACAGTGCACCTACACCCCTTCCCCGGTCGAGGTTGTCCGGCCGGATTTGTGACCAGCCGTGAGCTAAGAGAGAGTGTGGCCACCTATGTCTTGCTTAGATCTGGAGAGCATGAGAGAGTGAACGAGAGGAACCCTAGTAAAGCAAGCGCTAAGGCTCCTGCTTATATATATAGTGGAGTGATTTTGTTGTACCAGCTTCAAAAAAATGCACTCCTACGTGTACCCGCGAGTGGGTGTGAGAGAACTAGTGCGTGCGTTTACCGCTTCTCTTCATGAGAGTACAATATACTATGCCCAAAGAATGTTCGCCCCAAGAGTAATAGTATAAGTGTGTGATGTGTGAGCTAAAATAAAATGTGCGCGACTTTTTGTTTTTTAGAAGTTCTGAGGGTAGGGTGTGAAGAGCACATATGTGTGTGACGTCTACTTGCAGATAGACGGTGGGTGCAACGTGCGAGTCTGCGAGAGGACTCGGGAGAGTCATGACTCGTGAGGGTGCGTGTGCATGAGAGAGAGGGGGGGGGCACGTATCAATGCAATGCATGTGTCCGTAAATCATTATCCGACAAACGTTCACCACAAGCCTTTTCCTGACGAACGACGTAAGAACCGTTAGATCGGCATCCGAGATTGTCAGTTTTGCCATGTCATTTAACAGAACAGACACTCCTCCTACACACAAATCTTCCACGTGAGTGTTAGCAACTGTCGTATGCTCCCTCTGTTCCAAAATGCAGCGCATATAGTTTTATTGAAAATTCGAACTTCGCAAACTTTTACCGAGTGTTCGTGTACCAAATTGTATCATTTCATTCATCTTCGAGAGGTAACTATAAAGATGGGGGAGGAGTCTACAAAGAAAGACCATCGTATCACCCGCAGCAATTTCAACCATCCTTTGGTGTCGAGGAATATCATAGGAACTCTATATGATATGATTTTTATAGGATTTTTTCCTTTAGAGCCAATTGGTTCATAGGAATAGATTCATATACTCCACATTTCAAAGGAAATAAACATGATATCATTTCTATAGCTTTAGAGCCACTTGGTTCATATGAATGGATTCCTATACTCCCTTAATTTCAAAGGAAAATAAACATTAGCGTATATTCAATAGAAAAGTTCCGATGATATGAACCAAATTACATCTCTTTTCTAATCCCTCCTCATAGGAATTGAGATACATGTCATCTCTAGATTCAATAGAAAAGTTCCTATGATGTGAACCAAATGACATCTCTTTTCCAATCCGTACTCATAGGAATTGAGATACTACATGTCATATCTTTCCCTACAACTTCCATGTATAAATCTTCTATTCCTAAATAGATAGTACAACCCACTAGTAGCTTTTTTCCAGGACATGCAACTATGGCACAAGAACTATATAGTGTGCCAATAACTTTGAAAGATGGTCACTGGATGAAGCTAATCCGACAGTGCAGAGATGGCAAATCCAAGCACTACTGGCCGTTGGATATCATCAACATTCCACTAGATCTTCCACATGTACAATTTAGAAGACTCCATGGTTGAACTTAAGCATAATGCACAAACCTCAAAACACAAGCGCTTCTCCTTTGTTCTAGTATCTTCTGTATCATAACTGATTTTTTTCTAAATGAATTGCCATTATTTGTTTTTTACTTTATGCTTTACAATGCACAACCCCATGAATCTTAACATTTTTGTAAAACTAACTGATTTTGAATTAGATGAACTATAAGAACTAAACGAACATCTACGTCATGCATATATGACTCAAAGCTTTACATGCTATAGTGTGTATTTATTCATAATTTGGTTTCGAAATCTCATGTGTTCAATGTATGTGTACCTTACTAGTTTTGAGTTGAGTAGAAAATTTCACACGACCCCGGGTATATCAAAATGCAGGGCCCATGCATCATTGCCTTTGGGTCGAACCTATGTCCACAATTTCTTGTACGTACTATATCTCCACTGGTCCCCGAACCCAAAATGCTACCTCGTTCCCGTAAAACCAAGCGGCCCACACATATTTAAGGCGTCAACTCGAACCCGTTTACTACGACGTGGCCCGCACGCTGTAGTACTCCTACAAACCCTACCGCTGCACTCATCATCGGTTTCTTCAAGAGGACGAGGGAGAAGCCGATTTGTAGTGGAGGCGCTTTCAAAAAAAGATCTGTAGTGGAGACCCCTACCCTAGGGTGCCCTAGGTAGCTGTTGCACGCATCATTGTTTTCTATTTTCTTTATGCTCTTGTGCCCTAGAGTGAAATGATGGTTGCTTCATCTGTCCAACTTAATGCAGGAAAGGTGGGGCTTTGTGATTTGACCCCTCATCCCCCATTTTCTACTACTGCGGCGCTACGACCGGGGTGCCTCCAATTCCAACCGCTACTCCGAACTGTAATTTGGTGCATCGCACATGGAACAAGATGGTGGATGAGCCACATGTTGGCCAACGGGGGCCTGTTAAGTGTGTCGCCATTTTGTGAGTTCCTACGCCAACACGGCAGGAGCAGCCTACCACTTGGTTTTGCTCCTTGGTGAATCCCGACTATATTGATCTAAAATGATACATGCTGAACTACCCTCTCCGTCTCAGTTTTTTATTTTTAGGCATCTCAGTTTATAGGGCGTGCACGTAGTTCTAGGTTATCCATTTGACTAACTAAATATGAGTTACTATGTCTCAAAAAGTATATCATTGGATTCTTAAGCAGATGTAGTTGTATTTAAAAGTCAAGGGCGGGGCTTTTCCTGCGCGGTAGGCGTGGCAGTTCCGCCTAGTCAGTTCGACAGAGACGCGAGAAGATGAGGGAGTAGGATGCTGCAAATGTAGGGCTATGTGATTTGACAACAAGTTATAGTTGGACAGGTGGGGCCCCGTGATTTGACTTGCCATTATCATTTTAACTGCGGTGCTACGACCGGCGTGAGTCTCCCGATTCCTAACCACCTCCATACAGGTGCCTCACCAAATGCTCCACCATGTAGTTCAGGCTGGCTCTTGCATGAGAGCCCACTTCTCCACTTTTTCCTTGCCTCTTTCCTCCACATATGCAAAAATGCCATGTAAAGCAGGCATATAGCTCACTATTGTACTACTTACTTGCTCCTACAGGTGCTAAGCTTGCCACATAGGCATAAAGTCTGATGTGGCAAGTTTGGTGACCCAAGGAAGAAACGGTGCTAAGCACGTGTACCTAGGTGAAAAGACAATTTTGAGTCTATAGCTAATTAAATGAAGCAAACTTAGCAACAAAAAACTAATAAGCACCTATGCATTGGGAACTTGATTGCTAAGACATTTAATGCCCTTAGCACCTCATCTAAGCACCATTTCATTGGAAGAGGTCACTCCTTGGCAAATGCAATAAATACTACTCCCTCTGTCCCATAATATAAGAACGTTTTTGGCACTACACTAGTGTCAAAAATGTTCTTATATTATGGGACGGAGGGAGTACGAAGAAAGATATAGAGAGAAGTAAAAAAATACACTTATAGCCAACCTTATAGCTAACCTTGTTGTAGTATGAGTGACTAAGTGATGACATGCCAACATCAAATAGCCTAACGCACTGTGTTAAATCTCCAAGGGCGCGACTGCGTGAGCGACGCGATGGTCATGGTAGGCGTGACCATGATACGGGCTGCTGGCAGCCCTTGGATCTGAGATCGAACGGTCGCATGCTATGTTGCTGAAAATTCACAAAATAACCCTCCAGGATAGGATATTCACCCATAGGTCTAGAATCACGCCATGCAACCGTTCTATCTCAGACCCAAGGGCTCTCGGAAGCCCGTATCATGGGAGAATGGAAATCCACTACCCTGCCGTTCGCACGCTGGTAGTTCGCTCCTACTCGTCCCCGCACGTCCTTTAATATTACGGCAGTTCGCTCCTAGTCATCCCGTCCTTTCACATTACGGCAGTTCCACTAATCCTAACCCTCCTCCCAAATCCATGGCGTCCCAAATCTCCATGATCGGCGGTGAGTACAAGGTTAGAACCATCACCGGTGATGAGTTCGACGTCATCTACACTCGTTCTTCCGTGACGGTGAAAGGATGCCTTTCTCACTTCAGATGAATGTTCAAAAACTTAGATGATGAGTGGGTCGCTGGGCTAGATGTTGAGTACACCACAGTCCTGGGACGAGAGAAGGATCTAAAGGAGGAAGAGAGGAAGCAGCCCGTCGTGATCCAAGTTTGTGTGCATGACTTATGCTTGGTCTACCACATATACCATGCCGATGTTGAATGCCCGGATTTTGAGAACTTCCTCAAGAGCAACCTAGTCAAATTCGTTACTGTAGACTTTAGGAACGACAAGGATGTCCTGGGTCGGATAGGCCTCGTTGTAGGCAACCCCTTTGACCTCCAGAAGAATCAGTTGCTGCCCTCTAGTGTCCAGCCTTCAATGCTAACCCTGGCAGGAGCCATGGTTCATCCTTCGTACAGTAAACTGGAGAAACCTCAATACACATTTCATCGTCATGCATGGCAGCAGAATGTACTAGATATAGACCACATCCACTATGCTGCAATGGATGGCTACCTTTGTTTCAATATCTACAAGGGTTGGATGAAGAGCAAGAGACAAGTGTGCGGTTCAAGCAAAGAAGTATCGGCCAAGAGGAAGAGGGACAAGGATTAAGTCGAGGACATGGACGAGGACTCCGAGTGAGTAAGGTGTAAGTGTCGTTGCTCATGGTGGTTCTAATGCAGTGTCTATCGGATTAGTTGCATAGTTTAATTTCAGGTGTACTTAGTTTAATTTGAGGGGTGTGTTATGCTGAGTCCCCAGCAGAACTATGTTATGTTTCTTCTCTTTACTTTAACTCTTCAGTATGTACATACTAGTTTAGCACCCCATTTAAGCACGTACTAGCTTTTTTAATAGTACTATTTGCATAATTTGGCGACGAGCGCTCTCTATATGTACCACCTTTTTTTTATTTCAATTTTTGCTTCATGGCGCAATCAATTGATACTACTATTGTATAAAAGTATACATTTTTTAAAAGGCTAGAGTACTGTTCATCACATATATAGCCAGTTAAATTCTCAACCTAGAACGACGTGCATGCCATGTAAACTGATACGGAGGAAGTATAGTAAAAATGAGGTGATTTTACCAAGCGATCGGTGGGGGAGCATGGCCTGTCATGCGGTCCCACGTGTCATGATGTACCAAGGCGATGCGCATGTCCCTCTTGAGGAAGAAGCAATACTACGTGGTTTGAGATGATGGCGAACCGAAGTGTGAAATAATGGTTTCTTCGTCCATCTGGGAAGGTGCGGCATTGTGATTTGACGTCTCATTGCTCATTACTACTACTGGGCCGGTACGAGTGGGGTGCGTCCCCCTGCTATTCTGCACTGTTATTTGGTGCTTGACACGTCGACCCTGTTGCTATATGTCCCACATGTCGGTGATAGGAAGTACAAAATTCATGAAAGGGAGCGTCGACGGAGGAGTATACTACAGAATTCATGAAAGGGACCAACTTAGTTTTGGAAAAATCTGATTTTACGGAGTACATACCCACTAGGGTTTATAGGGCTCATCTAAAAAACATTCATTTCCCTGTTTGATAAGTCTCAATTCTACTACTAGTAGTAGTACCATTACATGTTGGATGTCGAGGTGCGTTGGATCACCCGATGCAAGCAGTGTCAAGAGGAAACTCACCAATGCATGTAGAAGTTCATGGAAATTTAGTGGTCATTCATGCATTCGTTCTAATTAATGCCACGGTAAACATAACTTCTTGAGAAAAACGAGCGTACTAATTACTTCTGCAAACTACAAAATTAATTCGACCACTCACCGTCTACCTTGGTTGGAGAGATTTTCAAATTGAGCCATAAACTGGAAAGGAGGGAGTAGTAACTTTTGTCTCGATTACTATTTGTGGCCTTGTATAGATGCAAAATGTATTTTTTATAGTGGCCTTGTATAAGTAAATGGTGGGAGTACTAAAGGACATATATATTCCAAACAATATTATAATCTCTCTAACCAAGGTACATAGTAGGGACGAGGAGTAAACGGAGGGAGTAGTAAAATTTTCTCCTCGTCCTGCGAGCCACCGCGCGCGTGGGCGAGGGAGCGGGCATAAGGCGTACGGTACTACTACTACTACTACTACTACTAGTAAGCAAGCTTCACCTCATCTTGCGAGCCACCACGCCCGTGGGCGGGGGAGACATCGTACTAAGCAAGCTTCTCCTCGTTCTGCGAGTTGATGGGACACATCAAAAGTACTCCAGTGTATAGAGCCTTGCCTCTAAGGTAGGCCCCACATGGTTTGCCTCTTTTTTAACATAACACGTCAAGTCGAAATTTGTTTGTTCACCCGTGGTAGACGATCCTCCCTCCACCAAGTGGACAACCAGTACATGTGTAAAATTACCACGTGGGCTGCCTTTTCGTACAAAAATGAGCTCCACCGTGTACCTGCATGGGTGTGGTTGGGAAAGAGACGGGAGTATGTGCGCCATGCGTGCACCTCTTCTCTTTGTGCACGTCCCCCACCTACGTGGGTGTGTGTGAGAGAGATACAAACCTAGACATAATTCGCCGTCCATCCCCATGCCTCCGCCCAGTCCGACCACCAATCACCACCATGCCCCACTCCTCCTCACCTTATCTCTCATCTTTCTCCCTCCATTTTTATATACAAGGGGCCACTATCAAAATTACAATTTGCAGATGTGCAAGGCCACTAACACTAATCGATGCAATATTAATGGTGTTTTCCTCGTAGTACTAGCAAAGGAGGACATTAATTATCCCTTGCATGCATGCGGGAGTTTGTAAAAAATGCATCTTGATGTTCCATGCAATGCACGAGCATCTTCCTAGTCCATGAAAACAACAGATGGCAAAATTCCATGGCGAACGAGGGATTTGAATCTATTGGGAAGGCCTGCTTGGATCTTGCCCGGGGTAGCCAAAATATTGGCGACCCTTTTGTCCACCGGTGGCTTTGCCACCGATAAACGAGGAATGGCTCGGGTGCTCATGCATCCTCCAGCGCGCACGTTGGAGACAAGTTCGCACGAGTTGTGTTTTTTTTGTCCCACCACGCCGCCCGAGCCGCCCGCGGACCCACCGGCGACACAAAAATTACGCCATCCAACCGTAGCCGCACACATTATGACAGCAACTCAACCAACCGGAAGAAATTCACGCAAACACGTAGACAAACTGATATTTCATATAAACAACGACGAAAATCATATAAAATACCGGATTTTCATACAAACATGACAGATTTCATTACATTCAAATGAACTATGCGGTGCTAGTTCTGGACTGCACAGGTATATAATACCTGGCCTAAATGGTCGCTTGCCGGTCGATTTGTGTTCCTCATGTCCGGCAGCAAGATCACCGGACTGCCGGGAGCCCCGGAGCTATATGCTTCAGCACAAAGGACGACTCGCTTCCCCACTGCCCAACTGATATCATTGGCTGATGCCGAAGATGATGGTGGGCGGCACCGGTTCGAGTTCATCACTGGCCACTACTTCGCCATGGCTGGCACCAGCTCGAGTTCATCCTAACATTCCCCTCTTCTATGGAGCCCATGCGGGGTCGATGAAGGTCCTCGCAATAAAAGGATCCAGCAAGACACCTGCTGTGTATGCCGGTGTCGCCTCCGCGGTGGCCTTCATGGAACCCAAGCGGCGGCAGCCTCCCGTGTTCTACTTCTCCTCGATGATGGCGATGGACGCGGAGGCGCTGGCCACCAACTCGTCGCTCTTCGCGCACCCGTTTTCTGTTGCTTCTTACATGGCGCGGCCGCCGACATGGGAGTCTCAGCCACAGAAATGGGAGACGTGGTACGAGGCTGCGGCGTGAACGGCAGCAACGACGCCCGTGCGCTGCTCCTCATCGAGCTGGCCTGGAGCGGCGAGTTGCTGAACCGCGCACCGTCTTGGGGCGGCAACTGGATCCGTTGGGCGAGGGAAGGGAGGTGGATCAGCGAGCTGCATAGCTCGTATCCGGCGGGCTACCCAGCCGGCTTGGATGCGGAATAACTACTCTTCGTAAGCCATTGTAAGAGTGGACGAAATGGTGAAGGAGGAGATAGGGGAGCGGCGGAGGTGTGTGATTCTTGGCCGGCGTTTGGCCTCGTTTAAATAGGATATTAAATAGATGGCGGACGGGAGGAGCTTGGACGACATTGCCTTTAATGCCGGCCCGGTCATGAACGGACGTGTGTCCAGAGTGGGTTTCTTGGCTTCCACACGAGCGGTTTTCATGGAGGCATTTGAATGCGGCAAGGAGGCGTGTTCAGCCGGGCGTACAGCGAGTGGCGCCCTTGTCTCTGACCTAGGACACCGTGTCGTTCTTCCACTGATGTGTGGGCTCTTTGGGTACATGGCATGCATGTCAGTGACCCAACGCAGGCAGCGCACAACAGAGGAACCTTTGGTGGGCCAGGGCGGTCAGAAGTGGGCATTTCATAAATCGATGATTGTTCATTGAGTGTGGCATCATCTTTTTCATGTAGATAAGCCTACTATGTTGATAGCCCGTTCAATACGTTGTGATTCATAAAGACCCCTGCAAACATCAATGTTCTGCTGATCACATATAAGATTGACTAATACCCGTAACAATCCATGTCCTTAACAAAGGGTGCATGCACGTATAGGTTGAGCGTGTGTCTTGCGTCATGTGTTGTGTGCATGCAGGCGTGCGAGGGTTGCGTGCGTGCAAGGGTACGTTTCAGTGTTGCATGCATGGGTGCGTACGTGCGTGTGTTCATGAGTGCATGTGTACGTGTCAGTGTTGCACGCCTGCATGCATGCGTGTGTACGTTATGTGTACGTGTCAGTGTTGCACGCCTTCGTGCGTGTGTGTTTTGCGTGCTTGCATGTGTACGTGCGGGGTGAGGCTACATGTCAGTCGACTGACTTTTTCATCTCTGGTCATTAGATTTTCCAGCCGCTGGATACGAAATCAAGGGCCTCCAGTTTATCATCAAACTCCACCCCTTGAGCGTCCAGCCACCACCGGCCGAACCGTCGCCCCCACTGCCCGCGGCCAGCCCGCGCCGCCCCGCCGCCCCACCCTCCCCGAAACCACTGCCCACCGCCGGTCCGCCACCGCACCAGCCATCCATCTAGGCGCCCCCCACGCCGAGCTTTTTCTCCGGTGATCCCCACCCCACCGCCCAATCAACGCCCCCCACCGCCGGCGACTGCCAACCAGAGGTCTCACGACTTCGAATACCCACGGACCACTAATTTATTACCATTTCTGTCCTTCATATACGCGCTGACGGGTGGGCCCTATGGTAATGTGCGCTGCTGAATGTGGACCGTTTGACTAGTCAATTGATGTTGTTATCTACAAATTACGGAGTTGTATGGTGAGCCAGTGACCGTATGATCACCCTAAAATGTACTCCTATTTTATTAACACAGTACAGACTGAAACTACCTTTTCTTTCTTTCATATACGGGCTGACAGGTGGGCCCCACGGTTATGCGCCCCGATGGTGCAACACTAGTTGCGCTGCGTGGAACATTTGACTAGTCAATTGATTGTGTCATCAACAAAATACGGAGTTGTACGGGTGAGCCAGTGACCGTATAATCATGACATGTATTTGTTTAACACGGTACAGACGCAAGGGCTCATATATGCGCGCAAGCACTCACCGCTATAAGCACACACACGCGTACCCTACCCCTATGAGCACCTTCGAGAGAGTGGGCCGGCATATGATCTTGAGATTTTACGAAGTCACCATAGGTGCCTCATAGTCGAGTGGAACGTCTCCTCCCACTGAATGCACGTCACCGGAAAATACTAAAATTAACACAAGATAAATGCGTGCACTGGGACTTTAACCTTGCTGGGCTCGAGAAACCACTGTCCTCCTAACCATCCAACCACATGTTGGTTAGCACGACAAAATGTATGTGGTGACCGTGATGAGCTTATTCTGAAGTCCAGTGACCATATCGTGCTGTCGCTTCAAATACAATGACCGTAAGTGTCGTCAACAAAATATGGAGCACGCATCAAATGCAAAGTCCGTCAGTGTCATCAACAAAATATGGAGACGTATCGTGAGCTAGATACTATTGTACTATTGTATATGCTTATTTTCTTAGTGGCCGATTGCGTGTGTGGTGTGGTGGGCACATCATTTCTAGTTGTGGTGGGTCAACATGAAGACTCATGGGTCGGTTCCATCCTACGACACATATAGGTTGGACCGAGACGCGTTATACGAAGACCCATGTGGAGGACTCAACGTACAACATGAAGCTACCAGAGTCGTGGAGGACTCTATCCCCACATGTGATAAGCCGACTATATATGATTTGTAACCCTAGGCCCCCAGTATGTTATAGAAGCTTGGGGGCTAGTTCGTCAATAGTATACACACACGCACAATGCCTCATATTCACGTGTACTTTGCACACACACCCCTATCACTAAAATACAGTATCAGGAGTTGGCTCTTTCTTTAACTGCAAGGGTCTGAACTAGGGTAAAACTTTGCCACGTAGTACCATCTAGCCTAACAGTCAAGGATATCCTACTGAATGATATGATGAAATCATATCTGCCAACTACTAAGAGAGAGGTGTGTCTGGGGGGCAATGTGTGCGAGAGAGGCCTAAAGATAATGTGCGTGCGGGAGACACGTAGGCACATATATGTGCGTATAGAGGGCTAGGAGAGACCGTGCATGTGTATATATGCATGTGAGAGAAATAGTGTTTTCCAACTGAGATTAGTGAAAAGAGTGGTACATAGTAGTCAGAAAGAGAGATAGAGAGAGAGAGAGAAAGAGAGAGAGAGAAACAGAGAGAGCATGTGCGTGAGACACTCCGACACCCTGAGAGAGATTGTGAGCATGTGTGAAAGAGAAATGCCGATGCATATAAAGTGTGTGCACTTATGTGTTAGATAGAGAGATGTATAACGTGTTTGTGAGAACGGGCCGAGGTATAGTGCATCTACGTGTAAAAGGCGGTTCTACACATTAAATTAAAATATAAATGGCATTATTATTTTTGGATGAGATCATGAATTTTGCAAATTGCGTATGGATGAAAATCGGTCTATCAGACACCCATACTCTATTGAATTCTAGCATGTGCATGTGTTTATTTCATATTATTGATCCATAGAGTGAGAGCGGTTTGAAATACAAGAAATGGATGCTTTTGCAATTCATATATAAACATTAATTAGTGCACTCCATGTTGTTAGTGTGAAGCACTTTATACATTTGTCACTTGCATGGATACATTCCAAATTGCTAGCTACGAAATAGAATACATGTCGAATTCAACATAAAGGGGGTTTCGAAGATTCGAATTCATAGGAAGTGCATTCATCTATTCGAACCCGAGATAATGGCATTTGTAAAACAGATGTAAAAGGGGGCATCAATCTTTGTTGTGAGTTTGAACATGCTATATATATTCATACGCATATCTAACTTTTTTTTGCAACCAAGGAGATTATATCTAGAACCATGCATGAAGTAAGGTAAGTTGCATATTTTTTAATATATACTCGTGTACAATGTATATTCAAATGTACCCCCTCCATTCCAAAATAATCGTAGCTTTAGGATTTTCAAGAGTAAAGATTTGTGAAGTTTGACAAATCCTGAAAGTTCAATTCAAGAGAACCGAAAACGTTAATGATTCTGCTCCCAAATATTGAATGAAGCGCCAAATAGGCCTGTGGTCACCCGGAACCACGCGAGACTAATGTTTGGTGGTAGGAAATTACTGTCCTGACTCTGGCACGTGTAGCCTATCGGCCCGATGTCCAAAGTTCTAAACCGGGGTAGGTTTGTAACTTCACCAAGATGCCAATCTCAACCGCCTCCAAGAAGCATTCATACACCGTGGGCGCCTAAACACCCATGCGCTCGGCCGAAATCTATCCCGTCCACATTTGGGACACCTGAGGTTACTTTCCTACCCCAACCCGCAATATGTCCGAAATTTTAGATGGGGGCAAAGTTTGTTACTTTCCCCAAATTTCAAACAAGTGCGTCTCAAACCAAAACATTGTTCCCCCTTAGTTCCCTGCCTCCCTCCATTTCCCCATTCATACTCCGTGGGCACCAAAACGCCCTCTCCACCAGCCGCAAAACCCTAGCCTCCTCCGTCCTCCACCCCATAGCGGCCAGTCCACCGCCGCCCTCCTCCATCACGCCAGAGCTGGTAACCCGACGTTATCGTCCAACGCAACCACAATCGCAATGCCCTCAAGTACTTAGCAGCTGAAGCCGAGGCAGAGCTGCCTCCACGACGCCGACGCTAACGTGCACTGTACCAGAACCACTCCGACCATGCCGTCCTGCGCCTCACTGCTGCCGCTCCACTGTCGCAACCGTCCACCGCACCGGAGATGTTCCTGCTATGCCTTCGTTCGCCACCTCGAATCTGGTTCCCCGCCGTCGACAGACGGCCACCGAACCACACTCAACAACTTGGCCATGGGTTCGTCCAAGGCTCCAATGTCCTCCACAACTTCTTGTTTCCATGGAACCACAAGAAGATCGTTGGAAAAACAGAAGGAGGACACAACACTGCCAGCAGAAAGAGGTACTCCTCTTCCCTTATTCATGCAAATATTACGTCTCTGCTCACACCTATTCATCCCACGAAAGAAACTAGTTGAGCGCTTCTTACTGCATCTTCTTCGTAACACTAAATGCACAAGGTTTCCTTCCTTTACTATTTCACCTTTGCTAGAGGTCAGTAGCCCACCTGGATTTCAATTTAGGGTCAGTCGAACTGCAATTAAAAGAAGCAGTACCCACTTAGGTGCGCGGAGCACCTAGTCCGCCTGTTCCCCGGGGAAGCAGTGCATCGGTGTCTATCATAGGGGTGTGGGGCGCAGGAGCTGCTTGCGCCCGATATGGAGTTCGGCGGGGCTTGAATGGATGGCCGGGGGGCGGTGCCAAGCACGGCGGTGCGGTGAGGTCGAGGGGAGGGCGCAGGCAGGGGAGGAATACTGGGTCGGTGGTCACTGGCGTTTCGAGGAAGATCATCAACACTGATTGGCCGGAGGTAGATGAAGGCGATCTGCTCATTCTTTGTACATCGGACGGTGCAGAAAAAATGGACTGACCTATTTGCTTTCAGTCGACTATTATTTTCATAGAATCCTGTAGTAAATTAGTGTGACATGCATGTTGTAGAGCTATCATATGTCTCCCGTCATTTATTTCTCACCGACCTGCTATCTGCTACCTTTACACAATACTAATTGTGCAGACACTTCATCCATACTCACACTATTGTTTTTTTATGCATGGGTATTTCAGACTCTGACATAGTGTTGATGAATGCAGAAAAGAAAAGACAGAAGTCGCTCCAGTGTAATTCGAAGACAAGCACTAAGCGTTTCAGTGCTCTAAAGGGTGCAGTGTCAGCAGTTGGAGACAGTAAACGTAGCTCTGCAGTTGATGACCTCAATTTCCACACACAACCATCCCAGGTGCTTGCTTTAACTTCATGCTGTCAAATGTGGTTGGATGTTGCATATGGTGTCTAGCTTGTATTGCTTCCAATTTGGCTAAATTGCATTTGCTTACTTTACACATTATACCTTTGATAATGACATGCCTTCTTGTTTTTGATACATACTACATATGTCTATTAACCATGTTCGTACATCAAACTAATGCTCTTTTGTATCCCTTGTCAATCACTTATGATGAGAGAGTCACCCCAGTGGGTTACTATGATACGGCCTACTCGTTTAAAGAGTGTAGTGTCATCCTCCCCACATGATTCTCAAGAAATAGCAAGGCTAAATGAAGATAGTCAACGCATCCCTCTAGTTGATCATCGCAATTCCCCCACACCACCATCGCAAGTGCTTGCTCTTACTTGGTAGTGGGATATGTGGTTGCATGTTGCATATGGTGTCTACCTTGTAATGCTTCTAATTAGGGTAAATTTCATATGCTTAGTTAACACATTATACCTATGAATATGACATGCCTTCCTGTTTTTGGTACATACTACGTCTTTCTATTAACCATGTTCTTACATCAAACTACTTTTCTTGTGTATCCCTCATCAATCACTTCTGACGATACACCTTCAAGTTGAAAGTGTAATATTGGTTGCATCTTGCATATCATTTCAAACATGTATTGCCTCTAATTTGTTGAAGTGCCACTTATAATGCATCTAACTTGGTTGAGTGATTTTGGTTGGATCTTTCATATGGTGTCTAGATTGCATTGCTTCCAATTTGTTGAAATGCCTTCTGTTTAGCATTTTTCATACATATTCCATCCTCCTACAATGTGGTTGCCATACATAAAAGTTGTGTTCGTCAGTATCATGCATCAACGAATTTGGAAGTGCGAATTTCATTCCTTTTTCTTGTGTGTTTACTAGACAAGGAAAAATCTGAAAGGATGAAGGCACGGAATGATGGTGGTCCTCTGGAGCAACCGAAACATATGATCTCTGCAGATTCCCCTGCTACTCGTACTGCAGTGCTAGTTCCAAATATCATCTCCCTACTCCACAACCTAAGGTTCTTGCTCTAACATGGCAGTGTGATATCTGGTTGCATGTTGCACATGGTGCCTAGCTTGTATTGCTCCTAATTTGTTAAATTGCATCTCCTTAGATTACACATTATACATGTGAATATGACACACCTTCCTGTTTTTGGTACATACTACATCTGCCTATCACACCATGTTCTTACATTAAACTACTATTCTTGTGTATCCTGCATCTATCCTTATGATGAGACAGTCACGCACGTGGGTTAATATGAGACGCACTACTCTCATAAAGAATTCAATTTCATCCTCTCCACATGATTCTCAAGAAACATCAAGCCTAAATGAGGATATTGAACGTAGCTTTGTACTTGAAGACCGCACTTCCCCTACACCACCATCATAGGTGCTTGCTCTAACTTCGCAGTGTGATATGTGGTTGCATGTTGCATACGGTGTCTAGCTTGTAATGCTTCTAATTAGGGTAAATTGCATCTGCTTAGTTTACACACTATACCTGTGAATATGAAATGCCTTCCTATTTTTGGTACACACTACATCTATGTGTTAACCCTTACATGAAACTACCTCTCTTCTGTATCCTGCATCAATCACGTACGATGAGTCACCTTTACTCATTGCATATTGCATATTATTTCTAGCATGTTGCCATGTATTGCTTCTAATTTGGTCAAATACATTTGTTATGGCACCCTTTTAATTTGGCAGAGTGATATTGGTTTCATCTTTCATATGGTTTCTAGCTTGCATTGGTTCTAATAAGTTCAAGCACCTTGTGCTTAGTTTACACTTTATACATCATACATGTCAATATGTCACGCCGTCCTGTTTTTCATACATATTCCATCTTCCTATCATGCGACAGCCTTACATGAAAGTAGTGTTCGTCAGTATCATGCATCAATCAGTTCTGAAGAGCAAATTTTATTCCTTTTTCTTGTGGGTTTGACTTGACAAGGCAAAATCAAGAAGGAGGAAGGAAACGAACAAGGAAGGCAATGATGGTGGTCCTCTGTAGCAATGTAAACGGAGCATCTGTACCGATTCTCCTTGTACTGATAGTGCATTACAAGGTCCAAGTCTCTGCTCCCCTACTCCACCATCGAAGGTGCTTGCTCTAGCTTGGCAGTGTGATATCTGGTTGCATGTTGCATATGGTGTCTAGCTTGTATTGCTCCTAATTAGTGTAAACTGCATCTGCTTAGCTTACACATGATACATGTGAATATGACACGCTTTCCTGTTTTTGATACATATTATATCTGTCTATCACACCATGTTCTTACATGAAACTACTCTTCTTGTGTATCCTGCATCAGTCACTTATGATGGGACACCTTTAAGTTGGCAGTGTGATATTGGTTTGCGTCTTGAATATGATTTGTAGCATGTATTGCTTCTAGTTTGATGAATGCCACCTATGACGAGACAGTTTTAACTTGGCAGAGTGATATTGATTGCACCTTCCATATGGTGTCTAGTTTGGAGTGCTTCTAATTTGTTGAAGTGCCTTTTGCTTAGTTACCACATCATAGGTGTGAATATGTCAAGCTGTCCATTTTTTCATACATATTCCATCCTCGTATCATGACTTTGCCTTTCATCAGAGTAGTGTTCGTCAGTATCATGCATGAATGAGTTCTGAAGAGCGAATCATATTCCTTTTTCTTGTTGGTATGACCTCACAATGCAAAATCAATAAAGCTGAAGGAAATTGGCAAGGCATTGGATGATGGTGGTCCTTCCGAGCAACTGAAACGGGGGTTCTCTACATATTCTACTTCGCCATCCTCCCAACAAGATTCACAACACAACGCAAGGCTAGACAGTCAATGTAGCTGTCTAGATGATGAGCACATCTCCCCTACTTCACCATCACAGGTGCTTGCTCTAACTTGGCACTATTATATGTGGTTGCATGTTGCGTATGATGTCTAGCTTGTATTGCTTCTAATTTCTTTGAATTGCCTCTGCTTACTTTACACATAATGCCTGTGAATATGACATGTGTTCATGTTTCTACATCAGACTACTGTTCTTGCATATCCCGCATCAGTCACTTATGATAAGGCACCTTTAAGTCGCCACTGTGATATTGGTTGTGTCTTGCATATGATTTCTAGCATGTACTACTTCTAATTTGTTGAAACGCCATATAGTTTGAACTTGGCAGAGTGATATTGGTTGCATCTTTCATATGGTGTGTAGCTTGCATTGCTTCTAATTTGTTGAAATGCCTTCTGCTTAGTTACCACATCATAGGTGTGAATATGTCATGCCATTCTGTTTTTCATACATATTCCATCCTCGCATCATGTGTTTGCCTTTCATCCGAGTAGTGTTCGTCAGTATCATGCATGAATGAGTTCTGAAGAGCGAATTTTATTCCTTTTTCTTATCGGTTTGACTTCACAATGCAAAATCATTACAGCTGAAGGAAATTAGTCCGGCAGTGGATGATGGTGGTCCTTCGGAGCAACTCAAACAGGGGGTCTCTACAGATTCTACTCCGCCATCATCCCAACAAGATTTGCAAGACAACACAAGGCTGGACAGTCAATGTAGCTGTGTAGATGATGAGCACATCTCCCCTACTCCACCATCACAGGTGCTTGCTCTAACTTGGCACTATTATATGTGGTTGCATGTTGCATATGATGTCTAGCTTGTATTGCTTCTAACTTGAATTGCATATGCTTACTTTACACATAATGCCTGTGAATATGATATGTGTTCCTGTTTCTAGAACATACGTGTACATGATGAGCACATCTCCCCTACTCCACCATCACAGGTGCTTGCTCTTACTTGGAACTGTTATATGTGGTTGCGTTTTCCGTATGATGTCTAGTTTGTATTGCTTCTGATTATCTTGAATTGCATCTGCATAGCTTACAACTTATACCTGCTATGGTCACTTACCCATAAGACACATTTAACTTGGGACTGTGATGTAGGTTGCATCTTGCATTGTCTTCTAGCTTGTACTGCTTCTAATTTCTTGAAATGGCACTTACAGCGAGACACTTTTTACCTGATAGAGTGATATTGGTTGCATGTTCATATGGTGCCTAGCTTTTATTTCTTCTAATTTTGTTGAAATGCCTTCCGCTTACTGTTTTTTCATACATATTCCATCTTCCTATCGTACGTGTGAATATGAAATGCTGTCTTTTTTTTATATATATTCCATCCTCCTATCCTGCGATTGCCCTACATCAAAGTAGTGTTCATCTGTATCATGCATCAACCAGTTATGCAGAGCTAATTTTATTCATCTTCTTGTGGTTTTGACTTCATAAGGCAATATCAGAAAATAGGAAGGAAAAGAGTAAGTTAGGGGATGTTGGTGGTCCTCCGCATCGATGCAAACAGAGACTCTCTAGATTTGCCACTACTACTGCTAATGAAGTTGAAGTCCCAAGTCTACATGATGAGTTCATCTCCCTACTCCACCATCGCAGGTGCTTGCTCTAAGTTGATAGTGTGATAATTGGTTTCATGTTGCATATGCTGTCTAGCCTGTATTTCTTCTATTTTGATTAAATTGCACCTGCTGAGTTTATACATTATACATGTGCATATGACATGGCTTTCTGTGTCTATAATACACTGCATCTATTTATCATACATTGTTCTTACATCAAAGTACTGCTGTTGTGTATCCCGCATCAGTCACTCATGATTGGACGCTTTTAACATGGCAGTTTGATAGTGGTTGCATCTTGCATTGATTTGTATGTTGTATTGCTTCTAGTTTTTCGAATTGCCACTGATGACAAGACACTTTTAACTTGGCAGAGTAATATTGGTTGCATCTTTCATATGGTGTCTAGCTTGACTTACTTCTATTTTCTTGAAAATCCTTCTGCTTAGTTTGCACATCGTAGCTGTGAATATGTCATGTCGTCCTATTTTTCTTACATATTCCATCCTCATACAGTTGTCTTACATCAAAGTATTGCTTGTCTGTACCATGCATCAATGAGTTCTGAAGAGCAATTTTATTCTTTTGTGTTGTGGGTACGGCTTGATATGGCAAAGTCAAAAAAGAGCAAGGAAAATAATATAGTAGGGAGTGTTCTTACTCGTAGGGTGAAACGGAAAAGGATCTGCCGTCGAGATTCTGCTGGTACTTATAGTGCAGTAGAAGGTGCAACTCCATCGGCTAAAGCTACAAACACAGTATCACCTACTCCACCAGCTGCAGCATCCGCTTCAACTGTACGAGCATCTCAATGAGTTACTCATTCGTTTGCTCCAGAACTGGCCAGTTCCCAAGCTGCCTTCACACCTAACACTACTTCTGAAGCACTGCTGACACAACAGGACTTGGCAAAATCAGATGAACCTCATGAGCATCAACACCAAGATGGTACCTGACCGAGTCAAGTTGCAGTTGCATGCTCCTTTATATGTACTCTCACAGTTTGATGTACACTAACACTTTCCATATTCGTTGTTGAACTAGCACCACGGCGCAAGCGGAAACAAACATCAGGGATAATGCTTGACAGATTAACAAAATCTAAAGGAGGAAGAATGGAGATCCATTTTGAGGCAGGTTTAAAAAGGCCACATGATGCTACAGAGTCAGCCAAGTTAGTATCAGAGGCAGCCGTTGCCGTTAGGTGTCATGAATGTATCCTCCCAACGTGAATCCAGTACAGGAATGAGAAAGACAATACCCAGTTTAACACCTTCCTTGACCATTTATCCGTAAGTAATGTTATTCTTCGCAATTAGTAATATTGTCTTGCTCTGTCCCATACTTTCTAGCTTCCTCCTAATAAGACTCACATTCTTTTTTCAACAGATGAGGTTCAAGTTGGATCCGAAAGATGATGCAACTAAACAAGCATGCACTCATGTTTTTCAGTCTGCTCTGCGACAATATCGGTACCACCTTAGAAAATCTCACTTTGAAGGCAAGGCTAACAATGAAATCGCCCAAACATCTCCAGTGGAATATATTACAGATGAAGACTGGACAACCCTCGTTAAACACTGGTCTGATCCAAAGTATCAAGTAGGCTATATATATTTGATCAGACCACATATTGAACTTGTATTTATGTATGTGCCTTACAAGTGTATGTTCTTCTAGGCTAACTGTTTGAAGAACAAAACCAACCGTTCTAAAGTGAAATTCCAACAGACAACAGGATCTCGTAGCTATATTGCACACTGCGAGGCTCTAGTAAATAGCTGCTACTTCCTTCTTTTTTTTGTGCCATATTATCATATCTATATTGACTTGTTCCAAATACAGAGGAAAGCCCGTGCGGACCAAAAAGAACCTGAACGGAATGCAGTGCAAATCTTCAAGGATTGCCACACTAGCAAGATGAAGGGCATGAGCACACCAGTTCAAGCCGTTGTTGTAAGTCCTTACTCCTCCTGCCTTTGAACTGATTGGTACTGTGATGTGTTCATTTAACTACTTGGTTTGCAGCCAATGTCAGTGACTCTGTTCAATTTGATACATAGTTGTCTTAACGTATCATTTCACCTTACATGGTTTAAAAGAGATGAAGGATATTCTTTTGGTCTTGATCTGTAATCTAGTTGTTATGTTCACGTGCGCACACAGTGATAAAATAGCCTGTTTGTTTTATATCTGTTTGCCCATGATATGAATGATGTCATACTATGTTCATCCTACTTTAAACCATGTCTCTTTATCCTTAGATGTCAACGAATGTGAGGAAATAGACAATACAGTAGGCATGCTACATGGACATATGTTCCGAAAGTGATTTTATTATGTAGTTGGGACTACAATACATGCTAATATATCATAGTAGTTTACCAAAATAAGTTATGTACAAATGTTTAACCTATTTTGTTTGTTTTTTCTCATTAGTAACTTATCTGGTACACTAATCTACAAGTTTAAACTTTCAGGAAGCTATGGAACAAATGATTGAACAGTCACAACCACCTGAAGGTGACGAGGCTACCACAGGCACAATGTCACCTCTTGCTGCAGTGCCTCAGTATCTCTCCACTAACAGTGCAAAAAGCACCTTCCTGCATAATTCTGGGTTGGTTGTCAAGGTAACCTCGTCCAAATCGCCTACTGAACAAAATCTTCTTGCTAGACAGAGTGATATATCTGTGCTCCAGACACAAGTCCAATACCTAATGGACGCCATTTCGGAAACAAGAATAGTGGTTGACAAATGTTGTCAAGATATGAATGGTTTTGAAACCAGACTATCAGACATTCGCTTCGTTGTTCAAGAGCAATGGCGGAAAAAAGGTGAAGATCATGCTGCTCCATCAGATTCTACATCCTGAAACATTAGCACTCAGGTCAAATGATCTGTGCTTCTATACATCTGATGGTGCTTTTATTTGGAAGGACTGTAAACTTTATGCCAACAGGCCTTTTGTTGTATGGTTGGAATTTATTTTGTTGTGGTACAACATTTATGATGCTGCCATAGGCTGTAGTAATTACGATGCTATTTTTTTTATAGTGTAGGTTTATCTTAGTAATGTATTTGGCCGAAAGCTTCGTAGGAGCCCAACATGCCAACATTCATCGGGCCCATTCCAACAGGGCTAAAAACGATTACGGGCCAAAATTGGCATGTAGCCCACTAAAAATATCTGGGCCTAAATCAGCATAAGCTTTCATATTTTTCTGGTAGGCCTGTGCCCATAGTGGGCCTTTAACATGCCTAAACATAATTTGGACCCTCATTAAAAATAGGCCGTTTACAGGTGTAAATATCTCGAGCCCATAAAAAACATGGGCCTTTAATAGACCGAAAGTGAGATTGGTCCCTGATTGTGCCAAATAACCCACTGGTCTTAGCAGGCCGAAATGGTGGCCCATTTACGATGCGGATCTTTGACAGGCCGAAATTCGGACGGGCCGTAAATGCGCCGACCTAATACACGGGCCTTTAACAAGTCGGAACATCGGTCGGGCTAGATTATCGTCATTTTTATATGGGTCGTTAATGGGCCCGATATGACGTTGGGCCACATATGGCCCATGGTTTTCATCCGACGTTAACAGGCCAAAAATGACAACGGGCCGAAAGTGGCCCAAATCTATAGTGGGCCTCTAACAGGCCAAATGTCAGACATGGCCGAATATGACCCAAATCCTTCACGGTCGTTTATGGGCCGAAAGTTTTGATGGCCTATAAATGGGCCCAAATGAAGCAGGACCTTTAACATGCCCGAAATACATCGGGCCGTAATTAGGCCCAATTACTTAGCGGACTATTAACAGACCAGAAGTGACCATGGGCCGCGATGATGACAAGTTTAGGATAGGCCGTTGATGGGCCAGTTTAACAGAAAATGTTGGGCCTTTAGCTGGACGGGCCCATTATGGTCTGCAAAATCTTGTGGGCCTTTAGCTGGGCCGGCCCATTGTGGTCTGCTAAATCTTGTGGGCCTTTAGCAGGGCCGGCCCATTATGGTCTGCAATATCTTGTGGGCCTTTAGCTGGGCCGGCCCATTATGGTCCGCTAAATCTTGTGGGCCTTTACCTGGGCCGGCCCATTATGTCCCACAAAATCTTGTGGGCCTTTAGCTAGGCCAACACATTATGGTCCGCAAAATCTCATGGGCCTTTAGCTGGGCCGGCCCATTATGGACCGCAAAATCTTGCGGGCCTTTAGTTGGGCTGGCCCATTTAACCTTTATGGGCCGGTCCACGTGTCAACATATCATAGGCGTGTCTCGCCCATTGGATGAGTGACACCTGTGCCAACGCGGAGCTGACACATGTTTCCTCCAGCCAATGATGATTTTACATGTGGAAAATCCCCATTGGTCTGGGCTGTTAACGGGTTATCGGATCCAAAACCGGACCTGATAGCTTAACGGCGTTCTGTTACGGTGGATGCGACGTGTCGGTCACCCTTGACAAAAGCACTTCTGTGACACGCGATTTATCGTCATGGAAGTGGACACTTCCGTGATGATAATTTTGGTACTATCATGGAACACTTCTACGACAGCACAGGTATGACTATCTTGATTTTGTCATAAAATCGTCATGGATGTACAGACATGACAAAAAACGCGACCTACTATGACAAACACGTATCATCACGGAAGTGTACTTTTTGTAGTGTAGTTGGTTTATTTGGTGGAAGATCATATGTTCAGATCCTTTATGCATATTTATACCCCTCTGATTATGAACATGAATATGATTTGTGAGTATTTACGTTTGTTCCTGAGGACATGGGAGAAGTCTTCCTATAAGTAGTCATGTGAATTTGGTATTCGTTCATATTTTGATGAGATGTATGTTGTCTTTCCTCTAGTGGTGTTATGTGAGCGTCGACTACATGAAACTTCACCATTGTTTGGGCCTATAGGAAGGCATTGGGAAGTAATAAGTAGATGATGGGTTGCTAGAGTGACAGAAGCTTAAACCCTAGTTTATGCGTTCCTTCGTAAGGGGCTGATTTGGATCCATATGTTTCATGCTATGGTTAGGTTTACCTTAATACTTCTTTCGTCATTGTGGATGCTTGCAATAGGGGTTAATCATAAGTGGGATGCTTGTCCAAGAAAGGGTAGTACCCAAGCACTGGTCCACCCACATATCAAATTATCAAAGTAACGAACGCGAATCATATGAGCGTGATGAAAACTAGCTTGACGATAATTCCCATGTGTCCTCGGGAGCGCTTTCCTCCACATAGGAATTTGTCCAGGCTTGTATTTTGCTACAAAATGGATTGGGACATCTTGCTGCACCTTATTTACTTTTGTTACTTGTTACCCGTTAGGAATTACCTTATCACAAAACTATCTGTTACCGATAATTTCAGTGCTTGCAAAGAATACCTTACCGAAAATCGCTTGTCATTTCCTTCTGCTCCTTGTTGGGTTCGACACTCTTACTTATCGAAAGGACTATGATAGATCCCCTACACTTGTGGGTCATCAAGACTCTTTTCTGGCACCGTTGCTGGGGAGTGAAGCGCCTTTGGTAAGTGGAACTTGATAAGGAAAATTTTATATAGTGTGCTGAAATTTACTGTCACTTGTTACTATAGAACATAATCCTTTGAGGGGCTTGTTCGGGGTATGTTCACCCTGACCAGTAGAGCCAAGAGTTGCTCTTCAACCTACGGAACCTACTGAAAATGTTTACTTTGAAATTCCTTTGGGTATGATAGTGAAACTGCTAGCTAATCCCTTTACAGGAGATGGAACATTGCATCCCGATTTACACCTAATCTATTTGGATGAAGTTTGTGGATTATTTAAGCTTGCAGGTATGCCCGTTGATGTTGTCAATAAGAAGGGCTTCCCTTTATCTTTGAAAGGCAGAGGCATTGACATGGTTTAGGCTATGTGATGATATGGGATCATGGAACTACAACCGATTGAAATTGGAATTTCATCAGAAGTTTTATCCTATGCGTCTTGTTCATCGTGATCGTAATTATATATATATAATTATTGGCCTAGCGAAGGAGAAAGCATCACTCAAGCTTGGGGGAGGCTTAAGTAAATGTTATATTCATGCCCCAATCATGAGCTCTCAAGACAAATGATTATTCAAATTTTTATGCTCGACTTTCTCACAATAATCGCTCCTTTATGATGAAGACTATTGAATTCAGATGGGATTTATTGGAAAGAATTAAACGCAACTCTGAAGATTGGGATCTTGACGAAGGTAAGGAGTCAGGTATGACACCTAAGTTTGATTGTTCTAAATCTTTTATGGATACCGATGCTTTTCGTGAATTTAGCACTAAATATGGACTTGACTTTGAGATAGTAGCTTCTTTCTGTGAATCATTTGCTACTCATTGTAACATCCCAAATTTTCAATTTGGAATGTTATACATAGATCATCTTTGCATATCATATTTTGTTTCATTGTTGGCTCGATCCTAGAAATTTTACGCAACTCAAGGACCCACGGAGAGAGTTGGGAATTTCGTTATTTTCACATTTGGGTTTTTCTCAAATTTTGAAAATAGGGTCGTTTGGTTTTATTTATTTTATCTTAAATTATTTCTACTACCAAAGTTTCAGAGAGGGAATAAAATGACTTTCCCAAAATAAAAAAATAATGAAGATTTAATAAAAAAATCAAATAAGATTTTATTTTGGAGTTTTTCGCTTTTTATTTGAATTTAGGAAAAATGCGCGTTTTTCAAAATTGCATTTAGGCCCCAAATAAAAGTTCATCTTGTCCGGCTTGATTTTAGAAGCAGGGGAAAATTTATTTCGGGATTTTTGGAGCCCGTTTAGTATTTGTTTTTATTTTTCTTCTGCGCAGAATTATTTAAAAAAAACGCGCAACCGACTTACGGGCCGTGCCCGAGCGGAGTCCCGCTCGGGGGGGGGGGCACTATAAATAGCGCCGCCCCGGCCAAGCCGCCCGACCCCGCCAGCCCACGCCGCCGCCAGCCCATGCCGCTGCCGCCGGCCCACACCGCAAACCCTAACCTAGCCGCGCCACCCGCCCGATCCGTCGCCGCCAGCGCCGCCGCCCGCCGACGCCAGACCCCCCGCCGGACTTTGCCGCCGCCGCCGCCGAGGTTCGCCGCCGCCTCGATCCATGTTCCGCCATTTTTTTAAAAAAAGACCGGGCGGTTTTATTACGGTTTTTTTGGTTTTTTTTCGTTAGATCGGTTTTATTTTCGGTTTAGTTTAATTAGCGAGCGTTCGCTCGTTCGTTTGTTGTCACACCCTAGCTAGTTCATGCATTAGAGTGTTGCATCATGTTTATTCTTTCATCAGAAACCTGAAATGGGGATGACAGAACCCCCAGCCCCCTCTGAAACCAACTAGGGTTTACTAAAAACTTTTTCAATGAACCTGAAATGCCCTTCTAAAATGCCCATCATTTTTGTCTTGGTTCAGAACCTCTGCCAGAAGTGATGCACATTTTCCTAGGCCATCTTAGGGTTTTTGAATTAAATCATAAATATTTGAATTTGGGCATTTAAAATTATATAAAATATTTAAATGCTCAAATATCTCCAAACTAAAATGTTTCATGTTGGAAATAATCCAACTATGGACCAGGAGTAATTTGGTGATTTTAGGAGTTGTCTAAGTATTTTTATTAATTCAACAAAGTTGCAGAAGTATTAAAAAAACAGAAAACAGAAAAAATATAAAAAAACCTTACCTGGCGCCAGCACCCGGCCCACCTGCCGGCCCAGCCCAGCGCCGCTCCAGCGAGCTGCTTGCCGGCCAGGCAGGCAGGCAGTTGCCCGACGGCGACCGCAGCGCGCGCCACGCAGCTGGCTGCCGCCCTGCTCCACCTCCTCGCCTCGGGGCTGGATGGATGAGCCCCACGCAGCGCCGTGAACCCGCAGGACACCTCCATTCTCCCCCAACCCCTCTCTCTCGCGCTCCCCCGCCATGGCCGACGCCATCGCCGCCACCCCCTCGCCGTAGCCACGCCCTCCGTCAACCCCACGCCGTGCCGCCATGTCCAGGAGCTCCGCTACCCTCCTCTCCTTCGAGCAAGCCGAGCCCCGAGCGCTCACAAGGCCCGAGCCCACCGCATCGACCTCGACCGAACCACCGTCGCTGGAGATCCCCTTCAACGCCGTCGTCGCTCCGGTCCGTCCCCGGCCGCACCAAGGGCTTCGTCGAACTCCCCGTGAGCTTAGCCATCTTCCCCTCCCTTCTTTCTTGCTCCCGAGCCGTGTAGCGACCTCCCGGAGCTCAACCGCACCCACCGCCGCGGAGCTCCTCGCCGACGTGCTCCCGGTCATCCTCCGGCCACTCCACGGTGTCCATCATGCTCACCGCGTCACGTAGCACCTAACTAGCTACTCCCCGCACTTCACCGACCCCTCTTGCATCAAGTTCGACTTCGGCCGAACTCCGGTGGCCGCCAAAGTCGTCGCCGGCGCCAACTCCGGCCACCCCGACCCCAACGGACTCCACCAAGAGCTGCGGCTCGTCCTCAGCTCCACTCCGGTGGTCTCCGCGACCCATTTGGTGGCCGAAACGGCCAAAACCACTTCCGCCGCCGCGTCGGGCTCACCGGCGGCTAAACGCCGGTGCAGCCGACCTGGGTTTGACCACGGGTGGGCCCTGGTTGACTCTCCTGAGTCAATGACAGGTGGGGCCCAGCCCTGTTAATTAAATAAGTTTAGTTTTAAATAAACTTTAACTAAACTAATCACACTGACACGCGGGACCCACTGTCAGGTTTGACCCGGGCCGTGTCCCGTTGACCTGCTGATGTCACATTGACGTCAGGCTGACGCAGTAATTGATTTTCTGGATTTAATCTAATATAAGAAATTCCAGAATATAATTTAAAATTCAAAAATTCATAACTTTTAATCTGTAACTCCAAATCAGACAAGTTATATATGAAAAATGATCAGAAAAATCCAATCTATCCATCTGTACTATTTTCATGCATGATGAAACAAGTTAACTTGATGTTTAATGCAGAACAAGGTAAAACACTTTAAAGGGCCATGTATGAGTTTGAAATTTGAATCTTTGGTTCAAATTGGTTCAAACCCTTCTGGTCTTAGTTGCATTAGCCCAACACACTCATATTGCCATGTTTCATGCATGCATCATATTGTTGCACATTGTTTGGTGATAGTTGTGTATCAGTGTTCTTTGCGGCAGGTTCTGCCTCCAAGGAGTACCGTGATTACCCTAACGAAGAACCGTATCAGTGCATCAAACCATCAGGCAAGCAACCAACCATTTGATCATATTGATACAATCCCATGTTCTCGCTCCTGCTCTCTTTTACTGCATTAAGACAACGCGTTTCAAACTGCTGTGTGTTACGGTAGTTGAACCCATTTCCTCTGCATGACCTGTCATTGCCACAGTAACTAGATGAAACCCACTAGCATGTGTAGGAGTTGTTTGAGCCATATATATGTGTTGTTCCTACCTTGCTATGCCTGCTATGCTTAGAGTCGTGTCAGGTCTGGTTCATCTGGGTGATGGACTAGAGTGAAATGATTATGTCGGTAATGAAAGAGGTGTGGTGAACATAATTTGGTAAAGGTATCGATGAGAGGCCATGTAGGAGTACATGGTGGGTTGTTTCATTGAAGCCGACCTTAAGCACTGAGATCTGTATGTGTGATTTAAGATTCAGCTACTACCATGCATTGGGCCCGAAACCAATGGACCCTCTCGACTTCTTATTCACCCTAGTTCTCTGTCCAGGAGTTGCAAGTAGTTTCTGGTGTTTGTATCCTACTGGAGGCCGTGGACAGCGCTGACCGTAGGGGTGGGCTGTGATGCGGTAGGTACGTGGCATGGTGTACCGAATACCCGTTAGGTATCTCGGGAACCCTGTTCACATCGTTTCGGGCTGTGAGCGAAACCTCGGACGGATCTCCTCATGGATGGAACCCGAATAGGCGATAAACCTGGACTAGAGACTTAGGTGATTAGGTAGGTCGTGGCCGACACCCACGTTGGGCTTCCGCTTGAAGGTTGCCGAGTACATGTCGTGTAAACGACGGTAACTGGTGAGAGCGTGTATGAAGAAGTACACCCCTGCAGGGTTATCATGATCTATTCGAATAGCCGCATCCGCGGTAAAGGACTACTTGGTTGCCTATACAGTTCATAGACAAGTAAATGGAAACTACTAAAAGCCTCAAGATAAGTGTGAGTGCCGAGGATGGCTCTTCCGTAGGAAGACGGAGGTGGATCCTCGGTGGTGTATTGAAGTGGTGAGTAGTGGACTCGTGTACGCAAAACCATTTCAAGTTGGAGTCTCGTAGGATAGCCTAGCCAAGAGTCAAAGCTGGCTTGCTGCAATAACTCCACCAACCCTTCTTGATAATGTGCATGTATGTAGGATCTGATGTAAGTCTTGCTGAGTACCTTTGTACTCATGTTGCTATAATCTACATTTTTTACAGAAGACGCCGCAACCCCTTCTGATGGGTTCTTCGTAGACGTTGATATCAATGAGTAGGCTAAGGCCCAGGTGGTGATCCTGAGCTTGTGAAGGACCACGTAGTATAGCTAGGCTTTCCAAGCCCCTTTTATTTCACTAGTTGTCTGTACTCAGACAAGTTACTTCCGCTGCTGGTTTGTATGACTGTATGACTTGAATGCTGGGTCGTGTGACCCGTACCTATGTGTATGTTATGTATGGATCTCTGAGCCTTAAATAAAGTACTTGTGTCGTAGAGTCATGTTGTGATGCCTTGTTATATTTGCACATATCGAGCATATTGTGTGTATGATTGAAATGCTTGGTATGTGTGGGATCTGACTATCTAGTTGTTTATCCTTAGTAGCCTCTCTTACCGGGAAATGTCTCCTAGTGTTACCACTGAGCCATGGTAGCTTGCTACTGCTCTGGAACACTTAGGCTGGCCGGCATGTGTCCTTCTCCGTTCCTGTGTCTGTCCCTTCGGGGAAATGTCACGCATTGAGTACCGGAGTCCTGTTAGCCCGCTACAGCCCAGTTTACCGGAGTCCTGCTAGCCCAGTGCTACAGCCCGGACCCACTTGTTGATGACCGACATGTTCGTTGCTGGGTCATGGATGCCTGTCCCTGTAAGTCTGTGCCACTTCGGGTTTACGACTAACCATGTCAGCCTGGGCTCCTTATCATATGGGTACTAGCGACACTATCATATACGTGTGCCAAAAGGCGCAAACGGTCCCGGGCAAAGGTAAGGCGACACCCGTGGGAATACCGTGCGTGTGGCCGCAAAGTGATATGAGGTGTTACATGCTAGACCTATGTGGCATCGAGTCAGGGTCCTGACGTTTGTATTAACGAACGTGTTCTTCAGATTAGTTTAGTTAACGAACGTTCGTTCGTTAACCCGTTCGTCGTTTTTCTTTTTCTCGGATTTAATCCGCGATTTTTCTGATCGCAATTCCTGATCCGATTTACGTTTTAGTATAACTTTTCACTCGTGTATCGGAATCAGGCGATTCAAGCGCCTGGAGTTTCGTCTCGAAACCCTCTTTCCAAATAATCTACTTAAACAAGTTTTTGCTTCTGTAAAATTTGACTTAGATCCAGATTAGTAAAACTAAGCTGTTTCTTTCGCCGTTTGACTTTCGTTGCTTTGTTTGATTTGTTTCTTTTTGCAAACTGGAGTTCTTAAGTTGAATACTCTGGTTAGATATTTTATTCGAGTTTTACCTGTGCATTAGATGAGTACTTATTGGATGCTTGTTTGTTTCTCTGCGATAGAATAACCGGAGTGCGCCGCCTGTTACTTCGAGTCTCTAGGTCTCGCGGATCATCAGCATGGCAAGTAACACTTGATCATACCTTTCTACTACCCAGTTTTTATGCATTAGATCAATCCTCAAACATTGCATGATTAGGATCTAATTAAATTGTGGGATGGGAAGTAGATGAGGTAGTACCTATTACCTGTTTTATTATCAAACCTTTGGGAGTTACTTCTACGTTTGCTTTTATGCCATGCTATGCTAGTAGACGTGGATTGGGTGAGTGAATTTTCCATGACAGATGTGAGATTGTTAATTAATGGTTTATTTAAGGTGGCAACTTAAATACACATCTGGGTGGATTGAGGCACCTATTTTCTAGCAGAACTTGCCTGTATTTCTTCGGACTGCCACCCAGGCTCAAAGGGATCATGAGATTATTCTAACTAGAAACTTCTATGTGCAGCCACATGCTATTATGGGTCTAGCATAGTTGACTAAGTTGTGCGAACTCTTACAGGGTGGACTAGCAGATGTAGGGGATGTAGGTTGGTACGGTCTACCCCTCATGTAAGGTGCTAGTGCTTCTGAAAGACTATGTCTCGGTCATCCGTTTCTCAAACACCATGTAGTGCGGGAAACCTAGCGGAGTCGATCGAGTCATGTGGGGAAAACTGCGCAAACCTCTGCAGAGTGTATAAACTAATCATGGTTAGCCGTGTCCCCGGTTATGGACATCTTGAGTATCTAGCACTTGGATATCATATGAATCTCATCATGTTACTTCTTAATTAATATTGTTGGGTTTATTGAGTACTTTTAATTGGGATTGAGAATGCTGTCAACCATTCTCAATGTTTAACAACCACCATGATAGTTAAATAATTTTATTCCTTTGTAGTAGGGAAAAATTGGCTTTATGCAAAACTGTAACCGTAGAGCTTTACCACCAGCCAAATATGCATGTAGTATAGCTTATTCCATTGTTATTCTCTATGTGTTACATTGCCAGCATATTCCATGTGCTGACCCATTTTCGGGCTACAACGTTTCATGTTGCAGACTTTTCAGATGACGAGTAAGATGCTTTTAGGTCGTGGTTCTATACTAAGTGATGTCGTTGGAGTTGGTGGACTCGCTTATCTTCCAAGCCTTCCGCTGTTATCGTTTTTAGATGGCCTTAAGCCATATTTATTTCAATAAGTTCTCTTTTGAGACATTCGATGTAATAAGTGTGTGATTGCTACTCTGTTATAAATCCTCCAAGTACCGTGTGGTGTCAGCATTACTGATCCAGGGATGACACTGAGCACAGAGATCAGACTGTTTGAGGTCTGGTCGCTACAAAGGTGGTATCAGAGCACACGCTGACTGTAGGACACGGCCACTAAGCTTAAGCCCTAGATCACTACTCTTTCTTCTCATTTCTGACTCCTCATCTTTTCTATTCTTTAGGATGGCAGATGCAAGGATCAAGTTCGCGCAACCAGATGAGAATTCACCTTTTGGATATCACTTGAAGGAAGCCACTAGATACTTGAACATAGGAGTACCAAGCTTCACCGGGACCTTCAACGCCACTTTACCCGAAGAGGAGCGCTGGAGGATTCAAGTCTACATTCCAGGAAGGACGTTTGCACCAGTCACGGAGCCAATAGAGTTTACCTTTCATGTAACAACATGGAGCCTAGGAAAGAGCATGGCAGCTCACATCGCCATGGGACGAATTAGAGAAGTTTACCACAATGATCTCAAGAATACCATCTACCAGATTTGCGGGCGCCGAGATGAGCATTGGGAGATGATCACCACCAGGAAGGACAGATCAATCGCAGCTTATATTCAGGAGTTAAACCAACACATCCGACGCCAGGAGAATCAAATGTGCGCAGATATGGAGGAGCTACAGAAGGCTATGACCAGGATCAAGGAGCTAGAAGCAGAACTCAAGGCCACACGTAAAGACTATATGGAAGAAATCGTCGCTCTAGTAAGACAGAACGGTGACCTTAAGGAGAAGATTGGAGTATTCATGGGAGGATCAGCACCCAGAGGAGAAGAGGATGAACCTACTTGTCCAGATAATTATATCATCATCGACGACACCGACTCGGATCCTGATGACAGCAATGATGACTATGTTGATGAAGCTGGAGCAGATATCATGGAATCTGCATCGGAGCAGTTTTTCGAGTTGACCACCATAACAGTAGTAGAATTTTCCACCATTTAATTAGTTTTAGTCCAAGCACTTTTGTAATGATAGTTAGACCGTTGTATGCCCTTGTTTGAATTGATTGGAATTATATTGTGTGTGTTTGTCTCATGTGCATTTGGGTAGTGTTATCTCACTAGACCTCATTCTATTCTTAACTCTCCCCTTTAAATGTTCAGATGCCTCCGAGACGTGACCCCGAGTTTGTTTTCCCGCTAGAGATCACCCAGTTGATTCAGTAGCAGAATACCTTGATTCAAACATTGGTACAGAACCAAGGCAACAACAACAACAACCCACCACCACCACCACCTGTTGACCATCTGGCATGTTTCTTAAGGTTGAATCCGCCGGTGTTTTCCAGTAGCACCGAGCCGATAGTAGCAGATGATTGGCTCCGTAAGATAGGGAGGGAGTTGACCACTGCAGGATGCACAGATGGAGAAAAGGTGAAGTTTGCCGCGCATCAGCTTGACGGACCCGCAGCAGCATGGTGGGAGAATTTTACAGCCACTTACCCTGTAGACACTGTCACATGGAATCAGTTTCAGCAAGCTTTTCGCACTGCCCATGTTTCAGCAGGATCTATGGCCATGAAGAAGCGTGAGTTTCGCAACTTATGCCAAGGAGGACGGATAGTTGGCCAGTATGTGGATGACTTTAGTAAGCTAGCACGTTATGCCCCAGATGATGTTGCTACGGATGCAGCTAAGCAGGAGAAGTTTCTAGAAGGACTGAATGATGAGTTGAGCATGCAGTTGATGGTAGCCACTTTCAATAACTACCAGGAGTTAGTAGATCATGCTCTTATGATTGAACGGAAGCAGCAGCAGATTGATAATCGTAAGAGGAAGTATGCACAGGGGAAGTACAATTATGGAGCTCAGCAGAAACCACGCTTTACCCGAAAGTCAGGAGGACATTTTCAGCATACTCACGGAGGAGGCAGCTCGCACAATCATAATGGCACAAAGAATGGAAACGGGAATGGAGGAAGCAATGGACAAAGCCGCACCAACCCGTCAACACCATCCAAGGCAGACCTGAGCCATATCACTTGTTATAAGTGCTGTAAGACTAGGCATTATGCAAATGATTGCCCAGAAGCCCAAAATGGAAATGACAATGGAAGCTCAGGAAAGAAGCCGAACCCTTTCAACAGGGGGCAAGTGAACCACGTTACCGTGGAGGAGGTTGGAGCTCAGCCAGATGCAGTAATAGGCAAGTTTTTGGTTAAGACATTTACTGCAGTTGTTCTTTTCGATACTGGTGCATCGCATTCATACATATCAAGGGGATTTGTGGATAAATATAAATTGCCAACCCAAGCACTTAGGTCACCCATGCTAGTAACCTCACCTGGAGCAGAGTATACGGCTAGTAAATGGTGTGATCGACTGCCATTAAGGATTGGACACCATGTATTTCCCTCGGACCTAATAGTTTTGGAATCGCAAGGTTTGGATGTGATATTAGGCATGGATTGGTTGTCGAAGTATGGAGGGAATATTGATTGCGTCAGTAAGTCGATTTTGCTTACCACCCCTGAAGGAAGAAGAATCAAGTATGTATCGCGGCATGAGCCGAGAAGGGCACATGTAAATTCCTTATCAGTAGTTGTGCAAGAGGAAGTACCAGTGGTGAAGGAATTCCCCGATGTGTTTCCAGAAGAGTTGCCAGGCATGCCACCGGATAGAACATTGAGTTCTTAATTGAACTACTGCCAGGCACTGGGCCTATATCCAAGAGACTGTACAGGATGCCAGCCCAAGATTTGGAGGAAATCAAGAAGCAGATTAAGGAGTTGTTGGACAAAGGTTTTATTCACCCAAGTTCTTCACCTTGGGGATCGCCAGTACTTCTAGTGGAAAAGAAGGATGGATCATTGAGAATGGTTGTTGATTATCGCGGATTGAATGAAGTAACAATCAAGAACAAGTACCCACTACCTATGATCAATGATCTGTTTGATCGGTTGCAAGGAGCTAAGGTGTTTTCCAAGATCGATTTGCGATCAGGGTACCATCAGTTGAAGATTCGGGAGCAAGATATACCGAAGACGGCTTTTACCACCAGGTACGGGCTGTATGAGTATACCATTATGTCATTCGGTCTGACTAACGCCCCAGCCTATTTTATGAACATGATGAACAAGGTGTTTATGGAGTTTTTGGATAAGTTCGTTGTGGTGTTCATTGATGATATTTTGGTGTACTCGAAGAATGAAGAGGAACATAAGGAGCACTTGCGTTTGGTACTCGAGAAGCTCAGAGAACATCAGCTATATGCCAAGTTCAGCAAGTGTGAGTTTTGGTTGAAGGAAGTTGGATTTCTCGGACATGTTATATCCGGAGAAGGTATCGCAGTAGACCCCACTAAAGTTGTCACCGTGACTAACTGGGAAGCACAAACAACAGTTGGAGAGATCAGGAGTTTCCTTGGACTCGCGGGATACTACCGGAGATTTATTGAAAATTTCTCAAAGATTGCGAAGCCTATGACAGAGTTGTTGAAGAAGGATACTAAGTTCATTTGGACTGAGGAGTGTGAGGCTAGTTTCCAAGAGTTGAAGAAACGTTTGGTTACCTCGCCAGTATTGATTTTGCCAGATCAGACCAAGGATTATGAAGTGTATTGCGACGCTTCACGACGAGGACTTGGAGCAGTGCTTATGCAGGAGGGAAGAGTTGTTTCATATGCTTCACGACAGCTTAAGCCTCATGAGTTGAACTATGCTACTCATGATTTGGAGTTAGCAGCCGTAGTGCATGCACTGAAAACATGGAGACATTTTCTCATTGGAAATCATTGTGAGGTGTACACGGATCACAAGAGTTTGAAGTACATCTTCACGCAGAAGGAGTTAAATCTCAGGCAGAGAAGATGGTTGGAGCTTATTAAGGACTATGATATGAGATTGCATTATCACCCCGGGAAGGCTAACGTTGTAGCAGACGCGTTGAGCCGCAAGAGCCATGTCAATACTCTAATGACGGGAGAAATACCCAAGGAGTTAGCCGAGGATCTTCAAGAGCTATGTTTGGAAATAGTTCCGAGAGGCTATGTAGCAGCATTGGAAATTCAGTGTACTTTGATGGATAAAATCAGAGAAGCTCAAAAGGCAGATATGGAAGTTGCCTCCATTAAGGAAAGGATGAGCAAGGGAAAGGCTAAAGGATTTTGTGAGGATGAGCACGATACCCTATGGTTTGAGGACCGTGTTTATGTGCCCAATAATCCGGAGATCAGGAAGTTGATTCTGCAAGAGGCACATGATTCACCATACTCGATTCACCCCGGAAATACAAAGATGTATTTGGATTTAAAGGAAACTTTCTGGTGGACCGGAATGAAGAAGGATATTGCAGAGTATGTAGCAGTTTGTGATGTATGTCAGAGGGTGAAGGCAGAACATCAGAAGCCAGCTGGATTGTTGCAGCCATTGCCTATACCCGAATGGAAGTGGGATAAACTAGGCATGGATTTCATCACGGGATTGCCCAGGACTCATTCAGGCTATGACTCGATTTGGGTTGTAGTCGATCGTTTGACGAAGGTAGCTCATTTCATCCTAGTAAAGACTACCTACAGCAGTGCCAAATTGGCTAAGATATACTTGATGAGGATTGTATGTTTGCATGGAGTTCCAAGGAGTAGCGTATTAGATAGAGGAACCCAATTCACCTCGAAGTTCTGGAATCAGTTGCACGAAACGTTGGGAACCAGGCTGGAGTTTAGCACAGCTTTCCACCCACAGGCAGATGGACAGACCGAGAGAGTCAATCGGATTTTGGAGGATATGCTTAGAGCTTGTGTGTTGGATTATGGATCAAGTTGGGATGACAACTTGCCATACGCGGAGTTTTCTTACAACAATAGTTACCAATCCAGTTTGAAGATGGCCCCTTTCAAAGCCTTGTACGGAAGGAGGTGCAGAACCCCGTTGTTGTGGGATGAGGTTGGAGACCGCCAGTTGTTTGGACCAGATTTGATTAAGGAGTCTGAACAGAAAGTAAAGTTGATACGCGACAGGATCAAGGTAGCTCAGTCAAGGCAGAAGAGCTATGCAGATTCAAAACGCAAGGGGACAGAATATGAAGTCGGGGACAGAGTTTACCTACGAGTATCTCAACTTTGAGGAGTTAAACGTTTTGGAGTTAAAGGAAAGTTAGCACCACGTTTTGTGGGGCCATACAAGGTTTTGGAACGCATGGGAGAAGTAGCATACAAGTTGGAATTACCTGAGGGATTGTCAGGAGCTCATGATGTGTTCCATGTTTCACAGTTGAAGAAGTGCCACGCAGAGATGGCTGATATACCACTGAGAGATACCATGCCACTTGAAACGATTCAGTTGAAAGAAGATCTGACCTATGAAGAGAAACCAGTTAAGATTTTGGATTATGCCAGCAGAGTTACCTGCAGTAAAGTTATCAAGTTTTGTAAAGTTCAGTGGAGCCACCACACCGAGGAGGAAGCCACCTGGGAGCGAGAGGAAGACCTGCTCAAGGACCACCCTCACCTATTTGCTAGCCAACCCGAATCTCGAGGGCGAGATTCATTTTAAGGGGGGTAGGTTTGTAACATCCCAAATTTTTTTGACTGAAAACATCCCAAATTTTCAATTTGGAATGTTATACATAGATCATCTTTGCATATCATATTTTGTTGCATTGTTGGCTCGATCCTAGAAATTTTACGCAACTCAAGGACCCACGGAGAGAGTTGGGAATTTCGTTATTTTCACATTTGGGTTTTTCTCAAATTTTGAAAATAGGGTCGTTTGGTTTTATTTATTTTATCTTCAATTATTTCTACTACCAAAGTTTCAGAGAGGGAATAAAATGACTTTCCCAAAATAAAGAAATAATGAAGATTTAATAAAAAAATCAAATAAGATTTTATTTTGGAGTTTTTCGCTTTTTATTTGAATTTCGGAAAAATGTGCGTTTCTCAAAATTACACTTAGGCCCCAAATAAATGTTCATCTTGTCCGGCTTGATTTTAGAAGCCGAGGAAAATTTATTTCGGGATTTTTGGAGTCCGTTTAGTATTTATTTTTATTTTTCTTCTGTGCGGAATTATTTAAAAAAAACGCGCAACCGACTTACGGGCCGTGCCCGAGCGGGACTCCGCTCGGGAGGGCACTATAAATAGCGCCGCCCCGGCGCCCCCGCCCAGCCGCCCGACCCCGCCAGCCCGCACCGCCGCCAGCCCA
>NC_057801.1:192297934-192324518 GCF_018294505.1 Triticum aestivum
GCCAGCGCCGCCGCCCGCTGACGCCGGACCCCCTGCTGATGTTCGGCGCCGCCTCGATCCGCGTGCCGCCGGTTTTTTTTAAAATGACCGAGAGGTTTTATTACGGTTTTTTTCTCGGTTTTTTTTGTTAGATCGGTTTTATTTTTGGTTTAGTTTAATTAGCGAGCGTTTGCTCATTCGTTCGTTTTAACGAACGTGTTCGTCAGATTAGTTTAGTTAACGAACGTTCGTTCGTTAACCCGTTCGTCGTTTTTCTTTTTCTCGTATTTAATCCGCGATTTTTCTGATCGCAATTCCTGATCCGATTTTTGTTTTAGTATAACTTTTCGCTCGTTTATCGGAATCAGGCGATTCAAGCGCCTGGAGTTTCGTCTCGAAACCCTCTTTCCGAATAATCTAGTTATACAAGTTTTTGCTTCTGTAAAATTTGACTTAGATCCAGATTAGTAAAACGAAGCTGTTTCTTTCGCCGTTTGACTTTCGTTGCTTTGTTTGATTTGTTTCTTTTTGCAAACCAGAGTTCTTAAGTTGAATACTCTGGTTAGATCTTTTATTCGAGTTTTACATGTGCATTAGATGAGTACCTATTGGATGCTTGTTTGTTTGTATGCGATAGAATACCCGGAGTGCGCCGCCTGTTACTTCGAGTCTCTAGGTCTCGCGGATCATCAACAAGGCAAGTAACACTTGATCATACCTTTCTACTACCCAGTTTTTATGCATTAGATCAATCCTCAAACATTGCATGATTAGGATCTAATTAAATTGTCGGATGGGAAGTAGATGAGGTAGTACCTATTACCTGTTTTATTATCAAACCTTTGGGAGTTACTTCTACGTTTGCTTTTATGCCATGCTATGCTAGTAGACGTGGATTGGGTGAGTGAATTTTCCATGACAGATGTGAGATTGTTAATTAATGGTTTATTTAAGGTGGCAACTTAAATACACATCTGGGTGGATTGAGGCACCTATTTTCTAGCAGGACTTGCCTGTATTTCTTCGGACCGCCACCCAGGCTCAAAGGGATCATGAGATTATTCTAACTAGAAACTTCTGTGTGCAGCCACATGCTATTATGGGCTCTAGCATAGTTGACTAAGTTGTGCGAACTCTTACGGGGTGTACTAGCAGATGTAGGGGATGTAGGTTGGTACGGTCTACCCCTCATGTAAGGTGCTAGTGCTTTTGAAAGACTATGTCTCGGTCATCCGTTTCTCAAACACCATGTAGTGCGGGAAACCAAGCGGAGGCGATCGAGTCATGTGGGGAAAACTGCGCAAACCTCTGCAGAGTGTATAAACTAATCATAGTTAGCCGTGTCCCCGGTTACGGACATCTTGAGTATCTAGCACTTGGATATCATATGAATCTCATCATGTTACTTCTTAATTAATATTGTTGGGTTTATTGAGTACTTTTAATTGGGATTGAGAATGCTGTCAACCATTCTCAATGTTTACCAACCACCATGATAGTTAAATAATTTTATTCCTTTGTAGTAGGGAAAAATTGGCTTTATGCAAAACTGTAACCGTAGAGCTTTACCACCAGCCAAATATGCATGTAGTATAGCTTATTCCATTGTTATTCTCTATGTGTTACATTGCCAGCATATTCCATGTGCTGACCCGTTTTCGGGCTGCAACGTTTCATGTTGCAGACTTTTCAGACGACGAGTAAGATGCTTTTAGGTCGTGGTTCTATACTCAGTGATGCCGTTGGAGTTGATGGACTCGCTTATCTTCCAAGCCTTCCGCTGTTATCGTTTTAGACGGCCTTAAGCCATATTTATTTCAATAAGTTCTCTTTTGAGACATTCGATGTAATAAGTGTGTGATTGCTACTCTGTTATAAATCCTCCAAGTACTGTGTGGTGTCAGCATTACTGATCCAGGGATGACACTAAGCACAGAGATCAGATTGTTTGAGGTCTGGTCGCTACACTCATGTTGACCTCCCTAAGGAGAAGTGGTTTAAATATAATCCTCCCACTGAAGTAAAAGTAGTTGCACCTATTAAAGTTGAAGAAAAGACTATCACTTGTAATGATCATATTGTTCCTACTACCTATATTGGGAAACCATCTTTCCCTGTTAGGATAAGGGATCATGCTAAAGCTTCAACTGTGGATCGTAAGAGTAATAATAAAATAGCTACACCACCTGAGCAAATTAAAGTTGAACCTGGTATTGCTATGGTTAAAGATCTCTTGGCTGATAATATTGATGAGCATGTTATTTACTTCTATGATGAAGCTGCTAGAATTGCTAAACCTGATACTAAGAATAAACATAGACCTATTGTATGAATGCCTGTTATTTCTGTTAAAATAGGAGATCATTGTTATCATGGCTTATGTGATATGGGTGCTAGTGATAGTGCAATACCTCATTCCTTATAAAAAATAAATTATGCATGATATTGCACCTGCTGAGATAGAAGAGATTGATGTTACAATTAAGCTTGCCAATAGAGATACTATTTCACCAGTTGGGATTGTTAGAGATGTTGAAGTCTTGTGTGGGAAAGTTAAATATCCTGCTGATTTTCTTGTTCTTGGTTCCTCACAACATAGATTTTGTCCCATTATATTTGGTAGACCCTTCTTGAATACTGTTAATGCTAAGATACATTGCGAAAAGGATGTTGTTACTATTGGCTGGGGGGATATGTCTCATGAGTTTAATTTTGCTAAGTTTCATAGACAACCCCATGATAAAGAATTGCCTTGTAAGGATGAAATTATTGGTCTTGCTTCTATTGTCGTGCCTCCTAATGATTTTTTAGAACAATATTTGCTAGACCATGAAAATGATATGTTTATGAATGAAAGAAGGGAGATAGATGAAGTATTCATTAAATAGGGACCTATTTTGAAACACAACTTGCCTCTTGAAATTCTAGGGGATCCTCCACCACCCAAGGGTGATCCCGTGTTTGAGCTTAAACCATTGCCTGATACTCTTAAATATGCTTATCTTGATGAAAAGAAGATATATCTTGTTATTATTAGTGCTAACCTTTCAGAGCAGGAAGAGGAGAAATTATTGAAAACTCTAATGAAGCACAGTGCTACTATTGAATATAATCTTGATGATCTTAAGGGCATTAGTCCCACTCTATGTCAACACAAAATAAAATTGGAGAAAGACGCCAAACCAGTTATTGATCACCAAAGACGGTTAAATCCTAAGATTAAATAAGTAGTAAGAAAAGAAATACTAAAGCTCCTCGTGGCAGGTATAATTTATCCCGTTGCTGATAGTTAGTGGGTAAGTCCTGTCCATTGTGTCCCTAAGAAGGGAGGTATTACTGTTGCTCCTAATGATAAAGATGAATTGATCCCGCAAAGAATTGTTATAGGTTATAGGATGGTAATTGATTTCCGCAAATTAAATAAAGCTACTAAAAAGGATCATTACCCTCTGCCTTTTATTGATCAAATGCTAGAAGGATTATCTAAACACACACATTATTTCTAGATGGTTACTCTGGTTTCTCTCAAATACTTGTGTCAGCAGAGGATCAAGAAAAGACCACTTTTACTTGCCCTTTTAGTACTTTTTCTTATAGACGTGTGCCTTTTGGTTTATGTAATGCACCTACTACCTTTCAAAGATGCATGATGACTATATTCTTTGACTTTTGTGAAAAGATTGCTGAGCTTTTCATGGATGATTTTTCTGTTTATGGATCTTCTTTTGATGATTTCTTGAGCAACCTTGATGGAGTTTTGCAGAGATGCGAAGATACTAGTCTTGTCTTGAATTGGGAGAAGTGCCACTTTATGGTTAATGAAGGCATTGTCTTGGGGCATAAAATTTCTGAAAGAGGTATTGAAGTTGATAAAGCTAAAGTTGATGCTATTCAAAAGATGTCGTGTCCCAAGGACGTTAAAGGTATAAGAAGTTTCCTTGGTCATGCCGGTTTTTATAGGAGGTTCATTAAGGACTGCTCTAAAATTTCTAGGCCTCTGACTAATCTCTTAGAAAGAGATATTCCTTTTCTCTTCAATGATGATTGTGTAGAAGCATTTGAAATACTTAAGAAAGCTTTGATTTCTGCACCTATTGTTCAGCCACCTGATTGGAATTTACCCTTTGAAATTATGTGTGATGCTAGTGATTATGCTGTAGGTGCTATTCTAGGACAAAGAGTTGATAAGAAACTAAATGTTACTCAATATGGTAGTAAAACTCTAGACAGTGCCGAAAGAAATTATGCTACTACTGAAAAAGAATTTTTAGCAGTTGTATTTGCTTGTGATAAGTTCAGACCTTATATTGTTGATTCTAAAGTAACTGTTCACACTGATCATGCTGCTATTAAACATCTTATGGAAAAGAAAGATGCTAAACCTAGACTTATTAGATGGGTTCTCCTACTAAAAGAATTTGATTTGCATATTATTGATAGAAAGGGAGCTGAGAACCCTGTTGCAGACAACTTGTCTAGGCTAGAGAATGTTCTTGATGACCCACTACCTATTTATGATAGCTTTCCTGATGAACAATTAGCTGTCGTAAATGCTTCTCATACTGCTCCATGGTATGCTAATTACGCCAATTATATTGTTGCTAAATTTATACCACCTAGTTTCACATACCAGCAAAATAAAAAGGTTTTCTATGAGTTAAGACATTACTTCTGGGATGACCCACACCTTTATAAAAAAGGAGTAGATGGTGTTATTAGATGTTGTGTACCTGAGCATGAACAGGAACAGATCCTACGCAACTGTCACTCCGAGGCATATGGAGGACACCACGCTGGAGATAGAACTGCACACAAGGTATTGCAATCCGGTTTTTATTGGCCTACTCTCTTCAAGGATGCACGTAAGTTTGTCTTTTCTTGTGATGAATGTCAAAGAATTGGTAATATTAGTAAACGTCAAGAAATGCTTATGAATTATTCTCTTGTTATTGAACCATTTGATGTTTGGGGCTTTAATTATATGGGACCGTTTCCTTCCTCTAATGGGTATACACATATTTTAGTTGCTGTTGATTACGTTACTAAGTGGGTAGAAGCTATTCCAACTAGTAGTGCTGGTCATAACACCTCTATTAAGATGCTTAAAGAAGTTATTTTTCCGAGGTTTCGAGTCTCTAGTATTTAATGACTGATGGTGGTTCACATTTTATTCATGGTGCTTTTCGTAAAATGCTTGCTAAGTATGATGTTAATCATAGAATTGCATCTCCATATAACCCACAGTCTAGTGGCCAAGTAGAACTGAGTAACAGAGAGATTAAATTGATTTTGCAAAAGACTGTTAATAGATCTAGAAAGAATTGGTCCAAGAAACTTGATGATGCATTATGGGCTTATAGAACTACATATAAAAATCCTATGGGTATGTCTCCATATAAAATGTTTATGGAAAAGGGTGTCACTTACCTCTTGAACTAGAACATAAGGCATATTGGGCCATCAAAGAGCTCAATTATGATTTCAAACTTGCCGGTTAGCTCACTTGATGAATGGAGAACCCAAGCCTATGAGAATGCCAAACTGTTTAAAGAAAAAGTTAAAAGATGGCATGACAAAAGGATACAAAAGCTTGAGTTTAATGTAGGTGATTATGTTTTGCTATACACCTCGCGTTTATGATTTTTTGCAGGAAAACTTCTCTCTAAGTGGGAAGGCCCTTACGTTATCGAGGAGCTCTATTGTTCCGGTGCTATAAAAATCAACAACTTCGAAGGCACAAGTCCAAGGGTGGTGAACGGTCAAAGGATCAAACATTATATCTCAGGTAATCCTATAAATGTTGAAACTAATGTTATTGAAACCGTAACCCCGGAGGAATACATAAGGGAAACTTTCCAGAATGTTTCAGATTCCGAAAAGGAATAGGTATGTGGTATGGTAAGTAAACCGACTCCAAAACAGTTCTAGTAGCAGTTTTTCTCTGTTTTGGAATATTTAAGAAAACAGGAAAATAAGAAGTAGTCCGGGAAGGACACGAGGGGTCCACGAGGGTGGAGGGCGCGTCCTACCCCCCGGGCACGCCACCTACCTCATGGGCACCTCATGTGCTCTTCGGACTCCGTTTTCTTGCACGATACTTCTTTTGGTCTGTAAAAATTTATTATATAATCTCCCGAAGATTTTAACCACCGTATCACACAAATTTCCTCTGTTTTTGTTTTGAGCTGTTTCTATCGCAGATTTAGAGCAAGATGTCTTCACAAGAGTCAGCCGAGGAGAGTCAGGTATCTCATCCGACATCGGGTCCAGGAGCAAATAGCGATGCCGATCACTTTGGGCCATCAACGGAGGAGGAGATGGAGGCCGACTTGAAAAGGATAGATGCCATGGAGGAGAATCAATAAGTTACCTCTCATTTCCAAGCCGGATTCACGATGGGGGAACTATAGAGCTCGGCTATTCCAAACTCGGTCATCCCTTCCAATGTTAGATTTATATCTTATGAAAATACGAAAAAGAGTGTCACTTGTTCCCTAGAAGCTATGCAACATCCATGGGTGAAAGAAGTTTAGCCGTCATGGGTAAGCTCTGCAAGGAAATATGGACCTCAAGCAACAAGTCAATAAGCTCGAGGAGGAGAATCGTATCCTAAAGGGCATCATCGCCAAGAAGATCACACCACCACCTCCGAAGAAGGAGACATAAACACATGGGTATGGGCACTCCCCTTGGCAACTGCCAAGCATGGGGGAGATGCCCCGGTATCGTATCATCATCACACTCCTATCTTTACCGTTTTACTTAGTTCAATCCCTTTGGTAATATCTTGATCTAGTAGAATAAACTTTTTAGTATGATCTAGTTCTGAGTTTTGCTTTATGATCCCTCTATGTAATCGAGTCCGTGAGCTATATATAATAAAGATTAGTGTTGAGTCAAGGGCTTTGCTATCTTGCTATGATCTTGAGGGAATAAAAGAACAAAAAGAAATAAAGAGATCATGTGGATCTTATGGAGAGTAATGACTTCACATATAATGAGTATGATGAATAAAAGTTGTTGAGAGTTGAAAAACATAGTTTTGGTCATCGTTGCAATTAATAGGAAGTAATAAAGAAAGAGAGGTTCTCACATATAAATATACTATCTTGGACATCTTTTATGATTGTGAGCACTCATTAAAATATGACATGCTAAAGAGTTGATATTGGACAAGGAAGACAACGTAATGGGTTATGTTTTCTTATATCCGAAATAAAGTATATTGTCATGGATCATCCAACATGTTGAGCTCGCCTTTCCCTCTCATGCTAGCCAAATTCCTTGCACCAAGTAGAGATACTACTTGTGCTTCCAAATATCCTTAAACCCAGTTTTGCCATGAGAGTCCACCATATCTACCTATGGATTGAGTAAGATCCTTCAAGTAAGTTGTCATGTTGCATGCAATAAAAATTGCTCTCTAAATATGTATGACTTATTAGTGTGGAGAAAATAAGCTTTATAGGATCTTGTGATATGGAAGCAATAAAAGAGACAGACTGCATAATAAAGGTCCATATCACAAGTGGCAATATAAAGTGACATTATTTTGCATTAAGATTTCGTGCATCCAACCATAAAAGCACATGCCAACCTCTGCTTCCCTCTGCGAAGGGCCTATCTTTTATTCTTGTCTTATACATTATGCAAGAGTCGTGGTGATCTTAACCATTCCTTTTTTCATTTTATCCTTTGGCAAGCACATTGTATTGGAAAGATCCTGATATATATATATATATATATCCAATTGGATGTAAGTTAGCATGAACTATTATTGTTGACATTACCCTTGAGGTAAAAGGTTGGGAATCCCCTATCTTTCTCTGTGTCCGATTAAAACTCCATACCCATAAGTATTGCGTGAGTGTTAGCAATTGTGAAAGACTAAATGACAGTTGAGTATGTGGACTTGCTGAAAAGCTCTTATATTGACTCTTTCCGATGTTATGATAAATTGCAATTGCCTCAATAACCTAGATCATAGTTTGTTGGTTCTGAATGAAGTTTCTGATTCATACTTGACATTGTGAATAGATTGTTACTTGAGCATAAGAAATCATATGACAATATATATATATATATATATATATATATATGTGTGTGTGTGTGTGTGTGTGTGTGTGTGTGTGTGTATATATATATTGCTGTTATAAGAAAAATCATGATGCCCTCATGTCCGTATTTTATTTTACCGACACCCCTATCTCTAAACATGTGGACATATTTTTCGATTGCGGCTTCCGCTTGAGGACAAGCGAGGTCTAAGCTTGGGGGACTTGATACGTCCATTTTGAATCATGCTTTTATATCGATATTTATTGCATTATGGGATGTTATTAGACGTTATGTCACAATACTTATGCCTATTCCCTCTTATTTTACAAGGTTTACATGAAGAGGGAGAATGCCGGCAGCTGGAATTCTGGGCTGGAAAAGGAGCAAATATTAGAGACCTATTATGCACAACTCCAAAAGTCCTAAAACTCCACAAAAGTCATTTTTAGAATTAATAAAAAATACTAAGCGAAAGAAGTACCAGAGGGGGGCCACCCACCGTCCACGAGGGTGGGGGGCGCGCCCTACCCCCCTAGGCACGCCCCCTGCCTCATGGGCTCCTTGGCAGCCCTCCGGTGACCATCTTCTGCTATATGAAGTCTTTTACCCTGGAAAAAATCATAAGCAAGCTTTCGGGACGAAACACTGCCGCCACGAGGCGGAACCTTGGCGGAACCAATCTACGGCTCCGGTGGAGCTGTTCTGCCAGGGAAACATCCCTTGGGGGGGGGAATCATCACCATCATCATCACCATCGATCCTCTCATCGAGAGGGGGTCAATCTCCGTCAACATCTTCACTAGCACCATCTCCTCTCAAACCCTAGTTCATCTCTTGTATTCAATCTTTGTCCCAAAACCTCAGATTGGTACCTGTGGGTTACCAGTAGTGTTGATTACGCCTTGTAGTTGATGCTAGTTGGTTTATTCGGTGGAAGATCATATGTTCAGATCCTTGACGCATATTAATACCCCTCTGATTATGAACATGAATATGATTTGTGAGTAGTTAAGTTTGTTCCTAAGGACATGGGAGAAGTCTTCCTATAAGTAGTCATGTGAATTTGGTATTCGTTCGATATTTTGATGAGATGTATGTTGTCTCTCCTCTAGTGATGTTATGTGAACGTCGACTACATGACACTTCACCATTGTTTGGGCCTAGAGGAAGGCATTGGGAAGTAATAAGTAGATGATGAGTTGTTAGGGTGACAGAAGCTTAAACCCTCGTTTATGCATTGCTTCGTAAGGGGCTTATTTGGATCCATATGTTTCATGCTATGGTTAGGTTTACCTTAATACTTCTTTTGTAGTTGTGGATGCTTGCAATAGGGGTTAATCATAAGTGGGATGCTTGTCAAAGAAAGGGCTGTACCCAAGCACCGGTCCAGTCACATATCAAATTATCTAAGTAACGACCGTGAATCATATGAGCATGATGAAAACTAGCTTGACGATAATTCCCATGTGTCCTTGGGAGCACTTTTCTCCGTATAAGAATTTGTTCAGGCTTGTCTTTTGCTACAAAAAGGATTGGGCCATCTTGCTGCACCTTATTTACTTTTGGTACTTGTTGCCCATTACAAATTACCTTATCACAAAACTATATGTTACCTATAATTTCAGTGCTTGCAGAGAATACCTTACTGAAAACCGCTTGTCATTTCCTTCTGCTCCTCGTTGGGTTCGACACTCTTAATTATCAAAAGGACTATGATAGATCCCCTACACTTGTGGGTCGTCAGCCGTGGCGCTCCCCAGCAATGCAATGCATAACTCCGTGATGCGCGTCGTCGCTAGGGTTGAGCAGACCCTTGGCGCACGGTGCTTCAGCGCCGCGGATCAAAATAGGCATGTCAACGCCGAGAGGCTGCAGCTCGTCGCACAACATGATCGATGGTGCATCACAGAGCTAGCTAGGCTCGTCCGCGCCGATAGTCTATAGCTCGCCGCACAATGAGACTGTTGGAGCGCTGCAGAGCGAGAGGCACGGCACGCCGCACAGCAAGAGCGGTTCCATCGGCGCTTGCCTACTGTTGACAGGGCATCGCAGCTGGGTACACGTCCCATCAGTACCCCCATTCCTTGGTAGGAGTGGGCAGAGGTCATCTAAGCCCTACTTGTACCAGAGGCTGGCCGCGCCGTACTTGCAATGGACGCCTACCACGCCATTCGCATGGGTTGCGCCATTCGCCTTGTTCGCAGCCCGCTCGATGCCAACGTGCTGGACGCTAGGCTCAACCGCCTCGTTGGCCCAGGTTTTCACCTGGGCACAGTAGAGAAACATGGTCGTTGCATCCTCAAGATGGTGATCTCTGATGAAATAGCCAACTTGGAGCTCGAGATCACGCTATAGATGTACTGTGATCGTGTCGACCGCTAGGACGAGCGCCTACGCGAGTTCAGGCAGTGCCAAGAGCTACCGTAGGCAAGGGCTGCTGGCCGTGGACGCATTTTATTTTGTTGACTCATTTCAACGTGGATCGCTATGTATTGACAACAATTGTAATATTGCTCTGTTTCAATGTGTGTACTCTGTTTTCCGTCATTATATGTTATATTCCAATGTGTGTGTATATGCTGTTCATTCTATATATGTGGATGATAACATCTACATACAAATTAGTATACGATGACAGATAGAAAAATGGAATTCATAATATATATTAATTGTACATTTGTTCATCATAGAATATATATAATCATCACATATACGTGATGATACTTAACTACCATGTAAAATGCATAAAATTGAAAACGAACAATACTAAAACTAATAATCCCTCCTGGGGGTAGTATTCGGCAGCTCCTCGCCAGCAGCTCACTGGTGCACGATGTCTTCCCAGCGCGGAGGCAGTACTCCGCCTCGCAGCGCTTGACATACTGAACTGCCTCTTGCTGGCGGACGAGCGCGAACGATCTTGCCATTTCATTGGGCGCCCACTGGAGCTCCTCGTCGGTGGCACGCTGGAGCTTATTGTCCCGACTCCACACAGCGATGAGGTGCCTAGCGCCTTTGACCTTCCTCGTGAAGTACCCGTCTTCGTACACCTCCTCCGCATAACGATGCGCCCGCCCCCAAAGCTCCACTGCCTCCTTTTTCCAGGCGGCTCGCGGGCTTCACGGGCTGCCTGGTACCTGGCTTTCTCCTTCGCCATCTCCGTCTTGAACGCCACTTGCTTGGCTTTCTCAGCCGGCGGCAGGGACTTCCATAGACAAAGATTGTAGTGGCCCCAAAACCACTCCAAAGTTGGCAGGTCCAGCATAACCTTGTCTGGCGGCCCATAGGGGTCCTCCTCATCGCTGCTCTTCGACTAAACGTCCTCGGGGGGGTGGGGCGCGTCCTTGTCGGCGTGTGGGCAGATAGGCGGCGCCATGGCAGAGATTTGTGAGAGAGATAGAGAGAGAGGGCGAGCGAGGGGGACGATGTAGATGAGAATGCAGGCAGGACGGCATGAGCAAGGTAGTATTTATTGGCGGCCATAATCTAGATCGACGGGAACAGTACACACGCCGGTCGCCGGAATTTACGAGTACTATAGTTTGAATTACACATGATTCCCTCAGCAAAAGTCATGTGTGAACTTAATAACTGATGGTTTCCAATACAGAACCGCACCTGATTAATAACCCGCGCCACTCACCATCCAAATTTCAAGGCACGAAATAGAGTGCCAATCGTGTGGGGCCCGATTGTCTTGCCAGATATTCACATTTTCTTTCCTCATATATGGCACAAATGCTTATTTTGTGTTTAGCATGTGTCCAAGCCGTGAGACCAATATGATTGAAAATTCCTTCCAGTTTTCTGCACATGGAATTAAACTCGCACACAATAAGTACACATATATGATTTTTCAAACCGTTATGTTTAGCTGTTGCATGTACATGTAGTTCAGATTTGAATTGCGGTCATTAAATGGCTATAAAATCAATTAAATGTCCTAGAAAGGTTAAACGACCCCTGAAATTTTCCATTTTTTGACATGACAGTTGTATTAGTGCATGTTAACTGTTGAAATTTTTTGAAGGCCATAAGAGGAAGCTATCGTCGGTTCGTCATCAAACATGCATTGTTCTCTCTCGGAACCATGAGCCTTCTAGTGAGTTGCTCCGATTTGTGAGGGGTGTGTGTCCAAAATTTTGTCAAACGGGGCAATTTTTTTACCACACCATCTTGGTCCCATGCCATTACATCAAGCAAGGTTTCATGTATTTCTGATAATTTTATTTTGGGAATTTAAATGCCATGGCACTCAATGCTTTGTGTCCAAGCCGTGACACCAATATGTTTGAAAATTCCTTCCAATTTACAACACATAGAATTAACTCGCACACAAGTACACAAATGTGATTTTTCAAACCGTTATGGTTAGCTTTTGCATGTACTTGTAGTTCAAATTTGAATTACGGTCATTAAATGAATAACTTAAATTTCTTAAAAAGGTCAAATGACCCTTGGAGTTTTCCAAATTTTGACATGACAGTTGTATTAGTGCATGTTAACTATAGAAAAAATTTGAAGGCCATAAGAGGAAGCTATCGTCGGTTCATCATCAAACATGCATTGTGTCCTCACAGAACCACGAGCCTTCTAGTGAGTTGCTCCGGTTTGTGAGGGGTGTGTGTGCAAACTTTTTCCAAACAGGACAATTTTTTTACCACACCATCTTGGTGGCATGCCATTACGTCATGCAAGGTTTCATGTGTTTCTGGTCATTTTTCAATTATTTGGAATTTAAATGCCGTGGCACTCGATGCTTAATTTGCGTCCAAGCCGTGACACCAATATGTTTGAAAATTCCTTCCAATTTACTGCACATGGAATTAACTCACACACAAGTACACAAATATGATTTTTTTTGAAACCTTTATGGTTAGCTGTTGCATGTACTTGTAGTTCAAATTTGAATTACGGTCATTAAATGGCTAGAAAAACACTTAAATGTCTTACAAAGGTCAAATGGCCCCTGAAATTTTCTAAATTTTGACATGACAGTTGTATTAGTGCACGTTAACTATTGAATATTTTTGAAGGCCATAAGAGGAAGCTAAAGCCGGTTCGACATCAAACATGCATTGTGCCCTCTCGAAACCATGAGCCTTCTAGTGAGTTGCTCCGGTGTGTGAGGGGTGTGTGTCCAAACTTTCATCAAACATGCCAATTTTTCACCACACCATCTTTGTGCCATGCCATTACGTCAAGCAAGGTTTCATGTATTTTTGATCATTTTTTAATTCTTTGGAATTTAAATGCTATGACACTCCATGCTTTGTGTGCAAGCCGTGACACCAATATTTTTGAAAATTCCGTCCAATTTACTATACATGGAATTAACCCGCACACAAGTATACAAATATGAATTTTCAAATCATTATGGCTAGCTTTTGCATGTACTTGTAGTTAAAATTTGAATTACGGTCATTAAATGGCTAGAAAATCACTTAAATGTCTTTAAAAGGTCAAATGACCCCTGAAATTTTCCAAATTTTGACATAACAGTTGTATTAGTGCATGTTAACTATGAAAAAAATTTGAAGGCCATAAGAGGAAGCTAACGCCAGTTCGCCGTCAAACATGCATTATGCCCTCTCGGAACCATTAGCCTTTTAGTGAGTTGCTCCGGTTTGTAAGGGATGTGTGTCCAAACTTTCGTCAAACAGGCCAATTTTTTTACCACACCATCTTGGTGCCATGCCATTACATCAAGCAAGGTTTCATGTATTTCTGATCATTTTTGAATTTTTTTGGAATTTAAATGCCATGGCACTCCATGCTTTGTGTCCAAGCCGTGACACCAATATGTTTGAAAATTCCTTCCCATTTATTGCACAAGGAATTAATTAACTCACACACAAGTACACAAATATGATTTTTGAAACCTTTATGGTTAGCTGTTGCATGTACTTGTAGTTCAAATTTCAATTACAGTCATTAAATGGCTAGAAAATCACTTAAATGTCTTAAAAAGGTCAAATGACACCTGAAATTTTCCAAATTTTGACATGACAGATGTATAAGTGCATGTTAACTGTAAAAAAAATTTGAAGGCCATAAGAGGAAGTTAACGTCGGTTCGTCATCAAACATGCATTGTGCCCTCTCAGAATCATGAGCCTTCTAATGAGTTTCTCCCGTTTGTGAGGGGTGTGTGTCCAAACTTTCGTCAAACAGGCCAATTTTTTACCACACCAGCTTGCTGCCATGCCATTACGTCAAACAAAGTTTCAGGTATTTCTGATCATTTTTTAATATTTTGGAATTTAAATGCCATGGCACTCCATGCTTTGTGTCCAAGCCGTGACACCAATATGTTTGAAGATGCCGTCCAATTTACTGCGCATGGAAATTAACTCACACACAAGTATACAAATATGACTTTTCAAACCATTATGGTTAGCTGTTGCAAGTACATGTAGTTCAAATTTGAAATACGGCAATTAAAGGGCTAGAAAATCACTTAAATGTCTTCAAAGGTCAAATGACCCCTGAAATTTTCCAAATTTCATCATGATAGTTGTATTAGTACTCCAAATTTTCTCGTACATTTAAAACACCATCCATTGTCATTGTACTCCAAATTCGTCTTTCGCGGGTAATACATAATATCAACAACATCACACACAGTTTGTTGTAGGAACCGTTTGCGATGAAAATTCATGGGTGAAAGCACAAATGCTCCCTGGGTAATTTTGGTAACTAATGTCAACATATCTCTTGTTGGACTAATACTTTCATCTAGTATATTTCAGATAAGTTCAACATTGGAGTGGCATGGACAAGAGGATGTGGAACCCCTTCAAGATGCTAAGGACAAACATTGGCAAAAGCTCAAGACTCTACATTTTCATTTTAGTGGTCCAAGATGACATTTAGTCCATAGGAAAGCCAATACTATTAAAAGGGGATGAGGTGTTTCTTAATGGATTGCTTGCTCAAAGTGCTTAGTGACATGCTCCAAAGTCCTCAACCACTTTCTCATTTCCACATATGTCCTAAATCTAAAAGTCAAACTCGGCCCCACTGATTTGATTCATCAGGCGCCACCGAGTTCATTTGACATAGCCACTGCCACAAACCCTAATCAGTTCGGTGTCACCGATTGGATCTTGGTCTCACCGAGATGGGATTGCAAACTCTCTATTGCCTGTTGCAATAATTTTGGTCCCTCCGAAATATGCAATCGGTCCCACTGAGTTTGCTTGACCAACTCTCTGTTTGCTTATTACCAAAATCGGTCTCATCGAGTTTGTGTACTTGGTCAAACTGAGTTGAGGTTTTACCCTAACCCTAGCACATCAGTCCCACCGAGTTGACCTTGTCGGTACCACCGAAAACTCTAACGTTCACTTTTTGAACTGAATTAGTCTGACCGAGTTTCACTATTTAGTCTCACCGAGTTTGGGAATCTATGTGTAACGGCTAGATGTTGTGTGGAGGCTATATATACCCCTCAATCCATTCTTCATTCAAAGAGAGAGCCATCAGAATGTGCCTACACTTCCAACATTCATTTTCTGAGAGAGAACCACCTACTCATGTGTTGAGACCAAGATATTCCAATCCAACCACAAGAATCTTGATCTCTAGCCTTCCCCAAGTTGCTTTCCACTCAAATCATCTTTCCACCATAACCAAATATGTGAGAGAGAGTTGAGTGTTGGGGAGACTATCATTTGAAGCACAAGAGCAAGGAGTTCATCATCAACACACCATCTATTACCTTTTGCAGAGTGGTGTCTCCTCGATTGGTTAGGTGTCACTTGGGAGCCTCTGTCAACATTGTGGAGTTGAACCAAGGAGTTTGTAAGGTCAAGGAGATCGCATACTTTGTGAAGATCTACCCAAGTGAGGCAAGTCCTTCATGGGCGATGGCCATGGTGGGATAGACAAGGTTTCTTCTTCATGGACCCTTCATGGGTGGAGCCCTCTGTGGACTCGCGCAACTGTTACCCTTCATGGGTTTGAGTCTCCACCAACATGGATGTACGATAGCACCACCTATTGAAACCACGCCAAAAATCTCCGTGTTTCCAATTACGTTTGCACACTCCAATCCCACCCCTTTACTTTCTTGCAAGTTGCATGGTTTACTTTCTGCTGCTCATATACTCTTTGCATGCTTGCTTGAATTGTATTGTGAATGTTTGAAATTGTGCTAATTTCCAGCCTCAACTTGAAAAAATTAAAAACTGCTACCTTTACTTGTTGAGGGTCTAATCACCCCGCCTCTAGACACCTCTTCTCGATCCTTTCAATTGGTATCAGAGCTTTGGCCTCCATTGCTTTGGTTTAACCACCATTGGAGGAATATGGATGAGTCTACGATTGGGAGTATTAGACATAGAGTGCCTATGCTTGATGGAGAGTTCTATAGTGAGTGGAAAAATGAGATGCTTGGAATTTTTCATGAATATCACTTGAAGAAGTACATTACCAGTCCTTGTGAACCCCTTGTTAACCCCTTGCATCCTACCCCTGATAAGTCTCTTAACATGATTCACAATCTTAGAAGTATCAATCTTATCACTAGAGGTTTGCCTAGAAATTTGATTGGTCGCTTGCCAACTATATGGAGATTACTTTAGGAACGATTTCTGGACTATTCCTTGAAAAACTTATATGAGATTCTTCATAAGTCTATTGCTTTGAATAAGATGAATCCCAATGATCCTATGTTTGGAGACTGTTTATTTGATCTTCGTGACCTTATGCATGGCAAAGGAGATGTTGGAATCATTAGCAATATCATTTCCGAAGCCATTAGAATTCATAGAGATGAACATTGTCAAAATCTTATATCTAGTGAATCTCTCTCTCTAGGAAATGATCATTTGCAAGACGATGTTGAAAATGGATACTATGATGAGGATGAATATAATGACTTTGATCTTGATGAGTCTATGAGACACTTTGGTCTTATGGCTAACCTTCATGGCTACATGGCTGGAGGAAAGGAATGGGTTCTTGATAGTGGATGTACCGATCACATGACCAGAGAAAGGATATGTTTTGTGAGCTTGCTGAAAATGATAGCCCTCGAAAGTGTGTCACTTTTGGTAATAGCTCAAAGGGTAAGGTGGTTGCCCTTGGTCAGGTGGCCATCTCACATGAAAGCTCCATACAAAATGTTATGCTCGTTGAATCTCTTGGCTACAATTTACTTTCTGTATCTAGACTAGCTGATTTCGGTTTCAATGTCCTATTTACCTAAGTAGATTGCCAAGTGTTTCGAAGAGATAATCATAAAATGGTCTTTACTGGTATACGTAGAGGTGATTTATACATTGTTGGTTTCACTAAAAAGGCTCAATCTTGAACTTGCTTAATTGCTAAATCTTCTAAAGGTTGGTTGTGGCATAGACGGTTAGGTCATGTGGAAATGCGAAATCTTGACAAGCTTATTAAAGGTGATCATATCCTTGGTGTTAAAGATGTTATATTTGACAAGGATAGACTTTGTAGTGCTTGCCAAGCAGGAAAACAAGTTGGAGGAAGTCATCCCGTGAACAACATCATGACCATGAGAAGACCACTTGAGCTACTTCACATGGATCTTTTTGGTCCCAATGCCTACAAGAGTCTTGGTGGTAACTCGTTTGGATTGGTCATTGTTGATGATTTTTCAAGATTTACGTGGGTGTTCTTTCTTGATGATAAATTGCAGGTCCAAAAGATCTTCAAAAACTTCGCTAGGAAGGCCCAAAACCAATTTGAAGTGAAGATCAAGAAGGTTCGCAGCGACAATAGAACGGAGTTCTAGAACGCCAATGTGGACACCTTTCGTGACGAAGAACGGATTTCACATGAGTTCTCGGCTACGTACACACCTCAACAAAATGGAGTTGTTGAGAGGAAGAACTGAACGCTCATCGAAATGGCGAGAACGATGCTTGATGAGTACACGACGTCAAAACACTTTTGGGCGAAAGCGGTTGAGACAGCTTGTCATGCAAGGAATCGTCTATATCTTCACAAGCTACTCGGCAAGACGGCATACGAGCTTCTCACCGGTAACAAACCCCAAGTTGGATACTTTTGGGTATTTGGCTCAAAGTGCTACATTCTAGATAAGCATCATCGTTCTAAATTTGCTCCTAAATCTCATGAAGGTTTCCTACTCGGTTATGGCTCAAACTCTCACACTTACCGTCTCTACAACAATTTCACCCGAAAGGTTGAAGAGACGGTAGATGTGAAGTTTGATGAATCTAACGGCTCGCAAGTAGAGCAATTGCCAATTGATGTAGGTGACAAAGATCCTTCGTAAGCAATCCAAGACTTGTCTATTGGCAAGATTCGCCCAACGGAGGTGAATGAGAGTTCCTCATCCGTCCAAGTGGAAGCCACAACTTCACGACAAGGTGAAGCACAAGTTGACTTGGAGGCATCCACGAGTGGGACACATCAAGACGATGAAAAGAGGATGTACAACAAGATGAACCTCGACGACCTCCTTCTCCACCTCCATGGGAGAACAACAACGCCAACAACAACGAAGAGAGACAAGAGGAAGAACAAGACAATGAAGAGGATGTTCCACCCCGACCCAAACAAAAGCTCTCACGAGTTCGAGCAAGAGTCTCAAGAGATCATCCCATCGAACAAACTTTGATGATATCCAAACTGGGAGAATTACTCGCTCTAAAACTCGTTTGGCTAACTTTTGTGAACATTACTCATTCATTTCAAGCATTGAAACTATGAAGGTTGAAGAAGCATTGGAAGATCCAGATTGGATAAATGCCATGCACGAAGAGCTACACAACTTTGAGAGGAACCAAGTGTGGACGTTGGTTGAGAAGCCCGATGAGAAGCACAATGTTATTGCAACCAAATGGGTGTTTCGGAGCAAGCAAGATGAAGATGGACAATTTGAATGCAACAAGGCTCGTCTTGTTGCTCAAGGCTACACTCAAGTCGAAGGTATGGACTATGATGAGACATAAGCCCCCCGTTGCTAGACTTGAGTCCATTCGCACCTTACTTGCTTATGCCAATCATCATGACATCACTTTATATCAAATGGACATCAAAAGTGCTTTTTAATGGTGAAATTGAGGAGGAATTTTATGTTAAACAACCTCCTGGCTTTGTTAATCCTAAGAAACCCGACCATGTTTATAAACTTCACAAAGCTCTTTATGGTCTTAAGCAAGCTCCTGGAGCATGGTATAAATGCTTGACTAAGTTTCTTATTGAAAAAGGCTTTGAAATTGGTAAAATTGATTCTTCACTTTTTACAAAAAAAGGTTAATGGTGAATCATTTGTGTTCCAAATTTATGTTGATGATATCATGTTTGGTTCAACTAATCCTCATTTTAGTGAAAAGTTTGGAAAGCTAATGTCGGAGAAGTTTGAGATGTCTATGATGAGTGAATTCAAGTTCTTTCTTGGTTTGAAAATCTAGCAAACTAAGGACGGAACCTTTATCTCTTAAACAAAGTACACCAAGGACTTATTCAAGAAGTTCAACATGCAAGAATGCAAAGGTATGAGTAACCCCATGCCTACTAGTGGACATCTTGACTTGACAAAGGATGGCGAATTGGTTGACCAAAAGGTTTACCGCTCTATGATTGATTCATTGTTATATCTATGTGCCTCCCATCTCGATATTATGCTAAGTGTGTGCATGTGTGCACGATATCAAGCTGCCCCCAAAGAATGTCATCTTAAGGCTGTGAAAAGGATAGTGAGATACTTAATTTATACACCAAGCTTTGACATTTGGTATCCTAAGAGGACTTCTTTTGATCTTGTTGGCTACTCCGACTTGGACTATGCTAGTGACAAGGTTGATAGAAAGTCCACTTCGGGTACTTGTAAATTTCTTGGTAGATCTCTTGTGTCTTGGTCCTCCAAGAAAAAAAACTCGGTATCCTTATCCACCGCTGAAGCGGAATACATTGTCGCTGGTTCATGTTGCGCTCAGTTACTTTGGATGACCCAAACTCTTAAAGATTATGGGATATATGTGAAACATGTTCCATTTCTTTTTGATAATGAAAGTGCTATTAAGATTGCCCATAATCACGTGCAACATTCTCGAACTAAGCATATTGAAGTTCGTCATCATTTCATTCGAGATCATGTTGGTAAGGGAGATATCAAACTTAAGCATGTTCGTACCGATAAGCATTTGACAGATATATTCACCAAACTTCTTGATGAGAAAGTGTATTTCCACTTGAGAGGTGAATTGAACATCATTGATGCCTCAAACTTGGAGTAGAAACTCCATTTGGATGCATGCAAGGCATGAGCCTTTCTATGACTAATCCTTGATATTTCTCTTATGATGATGATCCTATGTCTTGGATATTTTTGTACTCTTGCATGTCATCTAACCCTTGTAGGTACTTGGATAAGCCCAACTCTACGAGATTGCAACTCAATCACATTCTAAGCAATCTCTACATCTCCAAGTCTCTACAATTTGGTGGTTCAAGACAGGGAAGCATGAAGCCTTTCAATATATCCTTTGATAATTTCTTAATATCAAATTTCGTGATTGTCATTTTGGATACACAAGTGCTCTTCCTTGCAAGAGTAACCCATGTAGGTAGATGAACTCGAATCACAAGTGGAGCTCCCAACTCTTGATGAACTACATCAACCTTGAGAATCCCACACAAGTTCAACTACATGATTAAGATCACCACCACCAAGGTATGTCATTCCATCTTAGAGATGCTTTATCCCAAGATATGGGTCAAAGAAACTCAATGAGATGTGAATACATCAATTTGCTTAAACGAAAAATGGCAACCCCATTTTGAGCTTAAACAATGAGTATGACCTATGATCAAGTGTCTTCACTTGACACCTGAGTCAATATACTCTAACATAGGTGACTTTGTCGCCGACCAATTCTAGATGAAGTTCTCATTTGTTTCTCTGTGTTCTTGCATTAGTTTCTTTCATGCATTTCCCCTTTCTCAAAAAGAAACTTCATCTAGATTTCTTTTCTTTTCTCTGTTATTTTCTGCATTTCCCTGCATCCAATAAAGTGCAAATCCTTCACTTAATTCCTTGCATATCCTTGTGAGATCTTATTTGCCTAAGTGAGCTGAGATGACACTTGTTTTCTCTCTATGTTGAACTCGGCCTCACCGGTTTGTTTCTTTCGGCTAAACCGAACTATCTCGGTGCCACCGAAGATAACAACTCGGTGTTACCGACTTCAATGCTGAGAAAAACACTTTGTCATTTGCATCCTGCATATTTGTTCCAACTCCAATGAATGAATCTTGTCCTCTACCAGCATCCAATATTACATGTTGCTTTGACTCAAGGACCAAACCTACTTGACTCATGCTCCAGAAGATCCCTTCTTGGAAATTGATGTCAAAGGGGGAGAGAGATCACATCAAAGCTTATCACAAGAGAGAATGCACACCTAAAGCTTCTCATGATGCTTCTTATCCATAAGAGGAGAGATGTCTCATGTCTTCAAGAGGGGAAAGACATGTTAGTATGTGTTATGATTATTTTTCTCTGATTTTCTTGTTTGCTCTAATTTTCTATTACCCTATCCTCTCCCATTATCCATTGTCAGATTCAGGGAGAGAAGGACACCTAAGGGAAGAAAATCTTTCGAATTCATTGCATATCCTTATTTTTGGGGACATGTCTACAACCAACTAGAGTACTAAATGCTCACTCTGTACATGTCATCCCAATCTTGATATTCTTGTGATCTCTCGTTCTTGCTCTGTCTAGTAGATGTTCTTGTGTTATCTAACCTTGTTTACTCAGGTTCATCTCTTCCAAAGATAGCTCAAGACCACAAGGTAAGTATATGCATCACACTCATGTGCATGAGGATCTCTTGCTGAAGCATATATTGTTTGCAAGAAGGACTCATGAACATGAAGGTATATTTCCAGTATCTACACCATTTGCTCTGATGCATATAGCCAAGATACATGTAACTCATTGCTTGCTCTGTCATGATTATGCATTCTCATACTCTTATGATCTATCTTCACATGATTTCATACATGTAGGGGCAGCATATGAATGTTACATGTCTTTCCAAAGCTTTACTTGCTATTTCCATATATCCTTATCTGAAGCTTTGATGTATGTTGTCATCAATTACCAAAAAGGGGGAGATTGAAAGCACAAGTGCTCCCTGGGTGATTTTGGTAATCAATGTCAACATATCTCTTATTGGACTAATATTTTCATCTAGTATATTTCAGATAAGTTCAACATTAGAGTGGCATGGACAAGAGGATGTGGAACCCCTTTAAGATGCTAAGGACAAACATTGACAAAAGATCAAGAATCTACATTTTCATTTTAGTGGTCCAAGATCACACTGAGTCCATAGGAAAGCCAATACTATTAAAAGGGGATGAGGTGTTGCTTAATGGTGTGCTCGCTCAAAGTGCTTAGTGATATGCTCCAAAGCCCTTAGCCACTTTCTCATTTCCACATATGTCCTAAACCTAAAAGTCAAACTTGGCCCCACTGATTTGATTCATCCGGCGCCACCGAGTTCATTTGATATAGCCACTGCCACAAGCTCTAATCAGTACGGTCTCACCAATGGGATCTCAGTCTCACCGGGATGGGCTTGCAAACTCTCTGTTGCCTGTTGCAATAATTTCGGTCCCTCCGAAATATGCAATCGGTCCCACTGAGTTTGCTTGACCAACTCTCTATTTGCTTATTACCAAAATCGGTCTCACCGAGTTTGTGTACTTGGTCAAACTGAGTTGAGGTTTTACCCTAACCCTAGCACATCGGTCCCACCGAGTTGACCTTGTCGGTACCACCGAAAACTCTAACATTCACATTTTGAACTGAATCAGTCTGACCGAGTTTCACTATTCAGTCTCACCGAGTTAGGGAATCTGTGTGTAACGACTAGGTTTTGTGTGGAGGCTATATATACCCCTCCACCCATTCTTCATTCAAGAGAAAGCGATCAGAACGTGCCTACACTTCCAGCATTCATTTTCTGAGAGGGAACCACCTACTCATGTGTTGAGACCAAGATATTCCAATCCAACCACAAGAATCTTGATCTCTAGCCTTCCCCAAGTTGCTTTCCACTCAAATCATCTTTCCACCATAGCCAAATCTGCGTGAGAGAGTTGAGTATTGGGGAGACTATCATTTGAAGCACACGAGCAAGGAGTTCATCATCAACACATGATCTATTACATTTTGCAGAGTGGTGTCTCCTAGATTGGTTAAGTGTCACTTGGGAGCCTCCGTCAATATTGTGGAGTTGAACCAAGGAGTTTGTAAGGGCAAGGAGATCACCTACTTCGTGAAGATCTACCCAAGTGAGGCAAATCCTTTGTGGGCGATGGCCATGGTGGGATATACAAGGTTGCTTCTTCGTGGACCCTTTGTGGGTGGAGCCCTCCGTGGACTCTCTTAACCATTACCCTTTGTGGGTTGAAGTCTCTACCAATGTGGATGTACGATAGCACCACCTATTAGAACCACGCCAAAAATCTTCGTGTCTCCAATTGCGTTTGCACACTCCGATCCCATCCCTTTACTTTCTTGCAAGTTGCATGGTTTACTTTCTGCTGCTCATATACTCTTTGCATGCTTGCTTGAATTGTATTGTGAATGTTTGAAATTTTGCTAATTTCCAACCTCAACTTGAGAAACTTAAAACTGCTACCTTTACTTGTTGAGGGTCTAATCACCCCCCTCTAGACACCTCTTCTCGATCCTTTCAGTGGGTCTACTTAAATCTTCCTCCGTGAGCTTCACCGGCTTCATCTTCTCTGTGCCGGTCACCCCCGAATCCACGAATCCCTAATCCCTATTCCTGCAACCCCTTCTTGCAAAGAATGACGCCGTGGAAACGCTTCGTGAGGGCCCATACGATGGCCATGTCCTCCCCGAGTGCCACCACCTGCGTCGAGAGCGCGGCCGCATCTGTCGATAGGGTGTCTGCGGCAGCCGATAGGGTAGCTGCTGCGACGGCAGCTGCAAACACCGAGAGCGCTCGAGCCCCCATCTGTGCCGCCGATGATGCCCTAGCCTAGGTCGAGGCCATCCATGCCAAGATCGAGGATGCACATGCCAAGATATTCCAGGCCACCTAGGAATCTAGCATGCAACCCATGTCTGAAAAGGCGGCGGATGCCATGGAGCACCAGCTTCCTCATGAGATCGTCGAGCGGGAGCTAGAGATGCAGGAGGCGGCGGAGATCAAGGAGCGCCGGGAGGAGGAGTTGCATGTGGCTGAGGACACGGTCGTCTTTACCCGGTGGGATAAAGAGTCCACCAACGGTGGCATGTCGCCAGGAGAAGTCATCGACGTCTCATCTTACACCGACGAGGCATACACTGGTATAGCGAGGTGCTATACAAACGGTTTTTAACTCCTTTCCACGATGGCATTCTGAACCGTCGCCTAGTGAGTGACTGCGATAGGGGGGTCCTTCCCATACGACCCACAAACCGTCGGGGATATGCCCTCCTGCACTCACGCTCGGCAAAATGAGGTCGTGTGCGACCGGCGAGCAATCAAATACGGTTATACGTATAGTTGTGGTAAAAAAAGATAATTACACAGGCGAAATCGTTTCCGGTCGTAAGTACATCCCACACAGCCAGTCCCCTCTAAACGTTTCTGTCCATATGTACATTCCACACAGTCAATCCAAGAAATATGTTTCTGTTAGTATGTACATCCCACACAGTCAATCCAAGAAGTACATTTCTGTTTGTATATACATCCCACACAGTCGCTCCAAGGAAAATGTTTCCGTTCGCAGGTACATCACACACAATTTTCCCCACTAAGTCTTTTGTGATAGCGTTGCCATTGCACACGATATTAACAATTTTATCATTTGCGTTATTGAATGCATCACACATGGTGCGTAGAAGAAACTGTGTGGCAAAGGCTGTCCATCACACACACTTTTTATGTGGTAAACGTTTGCGCAAGGTGGCCTAACACAAAAAGTTTTCAAGAGGATGTCGTGTGTGATTATTCATTGATCCAACATGGTTTATTCCCAGAAACTATGTGCATTACCTGAGGTCAGTGCCGGCAGTGTTTTCTCAATAACCGTTTGCAATAGAAAAACCCAATTAGCAGGCTAACTGGCCATTAGCAGGCTAATTTCCCTATTATTAATAATCCATTTATTAATCTAATTGACATTTCATATTAAGCACACGATATATTTCATTTCAATATTAAGGAAGCGGGATTTCATAATTGAAATACATCAGAGTACAACATCATATAGTTTCAGCACTCAGCTACCCCATTACACAACTGAACCAGCTCCAAGTTTCACATGCAACATCTAGAACCTTTAAAATTAGCATCATAGACGGTACATAGACAGATGCATCTCATCTGGAAAAATACTGAAGCGGAAGGCGAATATTGATCCTTCATTAATGTTGAAGGTCTTTGCAACTTTAGGCCAGTGCCTCTGGATGATTGACAGTCCATCCTTCGTCCTCTTCAAGAACACTTCAATATTGAACCGTGGGTGTTGTATGAAAACCTTTCTCGCCTCCTGACCGTAGAGGTGGTTTGAGAGGTAATCATCAGTGAACTGCTTTGGAAAGGCCTGAAAACAAGGATGTGCATAAATATCTTCTCTATATTGGAAATGGGGCAAAGGAATAAAAAAGTCAAGGTATAATAGTTAGTACCATCTTGTAGTGAATTGATGTCTTCTTCATTGTGCACACAAAGATCTTGTTGTTTTTTGTCGTAATTTCTTTATCCTAACAATCTTTCTAAGTTTCTTGACTTGACTGATATTCATGGACAACTCATTTTCCCATATGCAAAAAGGGCCAAACAGTGGGTCAAAACCTCTGACAGCAGCACCTACATGTGCAAGACCAAATTGTTAAAAACTTAATTATTAGAATGGTTCCTGCAATTGCACAATAATGTGCTATTAGACAAAGGACCATGTGCTAACCTCGATTGTAAACCTCAGTGCTTCCCATTGTTTCCCTGCAACACATATAAGGTAGTTAGTCATCAGGTTAAATGAGGGTTTGCATGCTATTAGTAAAATATGTTGATGAAAAATAAGCACATTGCAAATTCATCAGATTAATTCAAGACACATGGAAAACCCATTTATCCAAACCAAGCATGATTAAGAACTAGGAAATATAGCAGTTGTATATGTTTCTCATGTATTAAGTGCAGCCAAATTCGATTTATTGCTCACATGCACAACAATACAAAATTCTACCCACGACAATTGGACATCGCATTGCAGAATTGAACCAAGCAGTTAACTAAACACCACAACAAATGAACCAAACATTAACTGAGCACCACATTGCACAATATAACATACTCCTAATAGAAGATCAGACAATTAACCAAACCAAGCATGCTTAACAACTTGGAAATATAGCAATTGTATTGTTTCTCATGTATTTAGTACAGCTAAATTCAATTTATTTCTCACATGGTATACAATAACAGAATGCACCCACAACAATTGAACATCGCAATGCAGAACTGAACCAAACAGTTAACTAAACACCACAACAAATGAACCAAACATTAACT